>NC_048598.1:70967160-71127160 GCF_003668045.3 Cricetulus griseus
CCCCATTCTGACATGAACAGTTCCTGCTTTCCTGTGGCTAAATTCAATAAATTCACAGTTTCAATTTCCCAAAGTCAATTTCCTGAAGCAACATCACCAATACCATTCATGTGCATTCTAGTTTAACCATGAACACTACTTAGCTGAACTGGAACTCAGTATCTTTGAACAAACCCCTTACCAAGCCCTGGTTAAAATCCTAGCCTGTGAGAGAAATCGCTCTCTCACCTTCTCAGATGAGAGTCCTCAGGTGTATTCTGCAATGTGCCTGTGCCTGAGCTGTCTCTTTGCATTTGTTTTCTTTTTTACAGAGGAAACTTCCTACCTTACATGGACTCTAAGGTTTAGGTTGGACCCGCCTACCATTTTAGATTCTATAAGCATTCCAATCACTTGGGATAATGTTTATAAAGGAATCAGTGATGAGAGTGTAGCACCTTTGGGATGAGGCACAAAATTTAGTCCATTAGTAAAGATGTAGAGGGAAAGCGAGTCACAGACAGTAGTAACTGTCACAAACAAGCAAGCAATGCTGTGCTTTTGAAAGTCTTGTACAGAGCCGGAAGGCAGTCGCACATGCCTTTAATCCCAGCACTTGGGAGGCAGAGGCAGGTGGATGGATCTCTGTGAGTTCGAGACCAGCCTAGTCTACAAGAGCTAGTTCCAAGACAGCCTCTAAAGCCACAGAAAAACCCTATATCGAAAAACCAAAAAAAAAAAAAAAAAGTCTTGTACAAGGAGAATTTAGATGAATGTATGGTCTGGAGAAGTGGGCCAGTGGCTCAGAGCACTGGTTGTCCTTCCAGAGGACTCCAGGGAATCTGATGTTCTCTCTTTGCCTTCCACAGACACATGCACTCCTGTGTAAATGCACACAGAAAGATACATGCTTACACATAAATAAATGTAAAATAAAATAAACGTTATATGAGTTTCCATGTGTGTGATTCTGTGATGGCAAGAGATACTTTAGTTTTGTTCCTCGGCTGATATTTGACTCATGTTCTTGAGACAGGGTCTCAGTTTTACCTGAAACTCACCAATTAGGTTAGGCTGGCTAGATCCCAATGCTCTATTTTGCCATCATAATGCAGCCTTGAAACAGCCTCACAGTGCCTCCATAAAACTCCACTATGCCATCATAAGGTACCATTGCTGTCATAATGCTACCTAGTCAATCACGCAAGTTCATGGAGCCATCACAATGTCCCATAGTGTCATCACAGTGGCATATTGAACTACTGCAATGACCAATTAGGAACCAGAGTGTTCAAAGTGCTAAGAAATTACCTATAATGCAGAACCAAATTGTGTAATCATGGTGCCCTATTGTATAGAGGTGCTCCATTGTGCCAGCTCAGTGTTCACTTTGGCCATCACAGTTTTTTTCCCTGACATTAAAGTATTCAGTAGTGCCATCATTGTGTACTATTGTGTCATCACAATGATCTATTTCACTAGCAGAGTGACCTATTTTGCCTTACAGGGTATTGTTGGGCCATCACAGTGTCCTTTGTATCATCACAAGACACTATTGTGCCATCACAGTATCCTATTTTGCCATCTTCTATACCATATTGTGTTACACCAATACCCTATTGTGCCATTATGTTATCCTTTTGTTATTAGTTAGCACCCTGTTAGGCCATCACTATGTCCTGTTGTGCCACGTTCACAGTACCCTATTCTGCCATCACAGCATGCTATTTTGTCATTTCAGTGTCCTATTTTGCCATCACAGTTCCATTTTGTGCCCATTTGTGCAATTAGAGTGTCTTGTTTTTCCATCATATTAAATCATAACAGTTACCTTTTGTGCTACCAGAGAGCTTTATTCTGCAATCACAGTGTTCTGTTATGGCATAGCATTGCCCAATTGTGCCACCCCTGTGCCCTGTTTTTCAATACACTGACAATTGTGGCATCACAGTACCCTGTAGTACCATTACAGAGCCCCTTTGTTTCATTATAGTGCCCTATAGTATCATAGTGTGCTTTGGTGCCAATAAAGAGCTTTATTTTGTCATCACAGTGTGCTATTGTGTAATCATGTTGCCCCTTTCTGATGTCACAGTGTCTAGTGTGACAACACAGTGCCATTTTATACCATCACTGTGTATTTTGTTTAACCCCAGTGTCCTACTGTGTCATCACAGTGTCTTTTTGCCATCTCAATTCCATATAGTGCCATTATAATCCCTTACTGGGCCATAACAGTATCTTCTGTGCCATCACTTTTTTTCCATTGTGCTTCCACTGTGCCTAGTCTTCTATCACAGTACCCTGTTGTGACATCACAGTGTTCTATTGAACCATCATAGTGCCATGTTTTGCAATTTAGTGTCCTATTGTTCCTTTAAAGAGTTGATTTGTACCATTGCAGTGCTCTTTTTTTGTTATCATACTGTCCTACTGTGCCACAGAAATGTACTGCTTTGCCATCAGAGTGCCATATTGTACCATCACAGTGAGATGTTGTATTATCTTGGTCTCAAGCTCTGCCAACACAATGTGAAATGGGCTAGCACCCTATTATGTCATTTTTACCTTTCCCTATTATGCCATTACCGTGCCCTATTATGACATCTTATTTCCTTATTGTGCAATCTCAGTGCCAATTAGACTGTTGTGCTCCCTACTTTTATACCATCTATGTGTCCTATTTTCCCATCACAATATCCTACTGTGCCATCACTGTGCCTAATCACAGTATCTGTGCCATCATAGTACACTACTGTGCCATCACTGTACCCTTGTGTGATTATGGTTCCTTATTGTATCATCAAAGAGTGCTTGTGTGCCTTACTCTTGCAAGGTTAAAGTCATAAGACCAAAGGTCTAAGGCATGGCTACTGTAGGATGTTTGGTCTTAGGTGTGGGTGTCTTAGCTAAATAACAAGAGACTTAGTCTGAGGTGTGGTTACTCTTAATCCTCAAAGCCAGATAACGAGAGATTTAGTCTAAGGCATGGTTACCAACTTTTTGGAGAATTAAGGAAGAAAGTCTGTTTCTTCATTGTATCTTGATAAAGAAGTCTTTTGCCGTTTGTCCCTTTTTGGTTGGGGTATATAAGAATGCTGAAGAATAAACTTGGTGCATTTAATATTCACTGGATTGCCCTACTGATTCTATCCTGTATCTCTGTCTTTTCCTTAGCGTCTTTACCTGTCATTTCTCAATCCATACACTCCCTCTCAGGTATGAATGAACCAGGCAGGTAGGTGGATCCAACTGGAGTCCACAAAGATGGGTTACTACAGACAGGCACCATAAAGACAAGCTACTACAGATGGCTAATACACATGAGAAACTTTGACCTCACATTTCCCTTTTGTGACATGACATCATGGGGCTAAATTATGGCAACATCGTATTCTATTGCTTTATCTCAATGTCCAATTGTGCCATTACAGTGTTCTATTTTGTAACCAGCATTCTGTTGTACTATAGCAGTGCCTTGTTTGTCTATCACACTGTCCTAGTGTCCATGCCACACTGTCCATGCCATCACCATGCCCTATTGTGCATTCTAGTTGACTTATTGTGCCATTACAGTATCGTATTGTTGTGTTACAATAGTCTTTTGTGACATCAGAGCACCTGTTGTGCCATCAGAGTATTCTTATTGTGCAATCATGTAGCCCTTTTGTGATATCACAGCACCCTAGTAGATTATCTAAGTACCATGCTGTGCTGTGACAGGGGTCTGTTTATCCATGACAGTTCACTTTTGTACAATAACATTGCCCTCCTATGCCATCACAGTGTCCAGTTGTGCCGTCACTGTGTTCCATTTTGTCAACTACTGTGCCATATTGTGACATCACTGAGTTGTATTATGACATCACTATGCCCTATTGTGTCATTCATGTGTCTGATTCCACCACAAGTATACCTATTAGGTCTTCATAGGGCTTTATTATGTCATCACAGTACCCTAGTATGCCATCACTGTCTCCTGTTGTGTTATCACAGTGCACTATTATGCCATCACTATGGCCTATTGAGTCTCACAGGCCTTATTGTGTCATCACATGTACTAATGTGCTAGCATTTTGGCTTATTGTGCCCTTAGTGTGTTCTGTTGTGCCATCACCATGTCTTAAAGTACTCTATAGTGCCATTAATGCATACCATTAGCTTTCACTCTGACATTTTGTGCCATCACTGTAGTCTCTGGTGCCATCAAATGCCTTATTGTGCCAACACATTTTTCTATTGTGCTATTGTTTCCCATTGCTCCATAAGTTTCCTACTATGCTATCACAGTGTGCTATTGTTCCATCACAACACCCTGACAGACCATCATAGTATGGCAACTTGCTATCATAGTAACCTATTGTGTCTTTAAAATGACATATTTTGCAATCACATTGCTCTGTTTTTTTTTTTTTGTATGATAGTTAGTGCAATATTGTGTCAGCACTGTGACCTTCTGTGCCCTTACTGTATCCTATTGTCCAAACACATTGTTCTCTTTTGCCTTCATAATGCTGGTGTGTGTGTGTGTGTGTGTGTGTGTGTGTGTGTGTGTGTGTGTGTGTTTACAGTGACCTGCATTGCCATCACAGTGTCCTATTGTGCCATCACAGTGGCTAATTTAGTCACCATGGTACCCTATTTGCAACCAGAGTTCCCTTTGGCACTTATTGTCCTGTTGTGCTAGCACAGTGCTCACTTGGGTCATTCTGTTGTCCTGTTGTGCCATAATGTTTCATCACTGTGCCCTATTGTGCCATAACTATGCCCCATTTATGTCATCATAGTGGTTTGCTCTATCAACACAGTGACCTGCTATGTAATGTCCCATTGTGCTATCAACATGACCTACTGGGTTATCACAGTGTTCTACCTATTAATGATTATTATTCGTTATTGAGTCATTGTATTGGCCTATTGGGCTATCCCATTGATCCTTCATTGTCATCATAGTATCTTATTGTGCCACCACTGTGTCCTATTTTGTCACAGTAGTACTTTATTGTAACATTACACTGCACCATTGAGTCACACAGTCATTCCAGTATCAATTTGTCATTCCCAGTGATCTTTTGTACTGTCACTATGCCCTATTTTGCCATCACTATTTACTATTTAACACCATGTGCCATAATATCTCACCACTACTCTATATTTGCCAGCACTATGGCCAATTATACTATCACTGGGCCCTATTGTGTTATTTTGTTACTGTGACCAATTAAGTCATCATAGAGCCCTATTAAGCAATGTCTCTGTTCTATGGTCTCATCACAATTCTCTATTTTTTTATTACTATGTCCAATTGTGCTACCACTTAGATCCATTTACTAACAACAGTGACGTTTTATATCATCACAATTTGCTCTTGTTCCATCAATGTATATTTGTGTGCCATTATTGTATCCTATGGTGAAGCCTTAGCTAATTATTCTTCATCAATAAAAAATAGGTGTCAGAAGACAATGCTGTCCACTCTCTCCATATCTCTTCAATATTGTACTTGAAGTCCTAGCTAGAGCAAAAAGACGACAAAAGGAGATCAAGGGGATACAAATTGGAAGGAAGAAGTCAAACTTTCACTATTTGCAGGTGATATGATCATCTACATAGGTGACCCGAAAAACTCTACCAGGGAACTCCTACATCTGATAAAAACCTTCAGCAAAGTCGCAGGATACAAAATTAACTAAAAAAAAAATAAGTAGCCTTACTATATACAGATAATAAACAGAATGAGAAAGAAATCAGAGAAGCATCACCATTCACAGTATCCACAAACAACATAAAATATCTTGGGGTAACTCTAACCAAAAAAGTGAAAGACCTGTACCGCAAGAACTTTGAGTCTTTGAAGAAACAAATGAAAGAAGATACCCGAAAATTGAAAAATCTCCCATGCTCTTGGTTAGGTAGAATCAACATAGTAAAAATGTCAATCTTGCCAAAAGCAAACTATAGATTCAAGGAAATCCCCATCAAAATCCCAACACAGTTCTTCACATACCTTGAAAGAACAATACTCAACTTTATAGGAAAAAACAAAAAACCCAAGATAGCCAAAACAACCCTGTACAATAAAGGAACCTCTGGAGGCATCACCATCCCTGACTTCAAGCTCCATTATAGAGCCATAGTTCTGAAAACAGCTTGGTATTCCAATGGAATCAAATTGAAAATCCTGATATTAACTCACACACCTAGGAACACCTGATTTTCGACAAAGATGCTAAATCTATACAATGGCAAAAAGATAGCATCTTCAACAAATGGTGCTGGTACAACTGGATTTGGACATGCAGAGGACTGAAGATAGATCCGTATGTGGCACCATGCACAAAACATAAGATCAAATGGATCAAAGATCTCAACATAAATTCAGCCACACTGAACCTTCTAGAAGAGAAAGTGGGATACACCCTTAAACGTATTGGTACAGAGACTGCTTTCTGAACATAATGCCAGTAACACAGACATTGAGATCTACAATTAATAAATGGGACCTCCTGAAACTGAGAAGTGTTTGTAAGGCAAAGGACACAGTCAGTAAGACAAATCAATAGCCCACAGAATGGGAAAAGATCTTCACCAATCCCTGACAGAGAGCTGATTTCCAAAATAATACAATGAACTAAAGAAGCTAGCCACCAAAACACCAATCAATGAAATTAAAAAGTGGGGCACAGAATTAAATAGAGAATTCTCAACAGAAGAATCTAAAATAGCTGAAAGACATTTAAGAAAGTGTTTAAAATCCTTAGCCATCAGAGAAACGCAACTCAAAACAACTCTGAGATAGCATCTTACAAGGCCAGAAAGGCTAAAGTCAAAAACACCAATGACGATCTATACTGGAGAGGATGTGGAGAAAAAGAAACACTCCTCCATTGCTAGTGGGAGTGCAAACTTGTAAGACCACCCTGGAAATCAGTTTGGCAGTTGCTCAGGAAAATGGGAATCAGTCTACTTAAGATCCAGCAATTCCTCTCTTGTGTATATACCCAAATAATATAGATTCATACAACAAGGACATATGTTCAACCATATTCATAGCAGCGTTGTTCGTAATAGCCAAAAGCTGGAAGTAACCTAGATGTCCCTCCACTGAAGAATGGATAGAGAAAATGTGGTACATTTACACAATGGAGTACTACTCAGCAGAAAAAAAAAGCAATGGAATCCAAAATTCCCAGGCAAATGGATGGAACAAGAAGAAACCAATCCTGAGTGAGGTAACCCAGTCACAAAAAGATAAATATGGTATGTACTCACTCATATATGAATTTTAGACATAGAACAAAGAATTACCAGACTACAATCCTGTTCGTCAAAGGAACTAGGAAAGAAGAAGGACTCTAATAGAAAAATGCATGGTCCCTGGAGAATAGGAAGGGTCAGGATCTCCTAAGCTAAATTTGGAGCATGAGGGTAGGGGAGAGGCAGCTGGCAGAATGTGAGGAGGAAAAGAGGAGGGGAGAGGAGGAACCAGAGGAGCAGAAAGGTTGAGTTGGGGGAAGAATAGAGGAGAACAGGATGAGAGATATCATAACAAAGGGAGCCATTATAGGTCTGAGAAGAGATCTGGCACTAGGGAGATTTCCAGAGATCTACAAGGATGACACGAACTGGCAATCTAAGGCAATGGTGGAGGGGCTACCCTAAATGCCCTTCCACTATAATGAGACTGATGACTATTTTATATGCCATCCTAGAGCCCTCATCCAGTGGCTGATGGAAGCAGAGGCAGACAGACACCCATAGATATACACTGAACTGAACTCCTGAACCCAGTTGCAGAGAGGGAGAATGAAGATCAAGGGGGTCAGGACCAGGCTGGTGAATCCCACAGAAACAGCTGACCTGAACAAGGGGGAGTACGTGCCCCCCCCACCCCCACCCCCGTCTGCTGTCTGGGAGGCCATCACAGGACTGATGCAGACCCCTGAAAGTGGATGTCAATGAGGAAGCCTCAGCACCCTATGGGGCCTCTGGTAGTGGATCAGTATTTTTCCCTGGTGTAAGAAGGGACTTTGAGCCCATCCCATGTGAAGGGATGCTCTCTCAGCCTGGATACATGGGGGGGGGGGCGCTAGGCCATCCCAGGATGATGTTGTGGAATTTGGGGAGCTCCCATCGAGGGCCCTACCCTCTATAGGGAGCTGAGGGGAAGGGGGAGGGGAATGATATGGGGCTGGGGGGAGAGGGGAGAGGGCGAAGGGATTGACATGTGAAATTATAATTTTGTAAAAAATTAAATAAAAATGTGCAAGAGCATATCATAAAAAATAGGTGTCAGACATTGGGGTAAGAGCCTTAAAATTCAGAGAAGCAGGGGAGCAGCCACCCATTGCTTCCTACCTCTTCCATTACTTCCTTCAAAAGGACCAGGATCCTCCCTTAGTCCCACCTTATTAATTCCTGTCTCCTGTCTAAAGTCCTCCAAACCTCTATGATTAATTTTGGTCAGCTAGTGGGTAGTCCACCCTCTGACTCCAAACAAACTTCATTTGTCAGAAGACAATTAAAATACCACAGAACATTTCCCCTTTTGTCTAAATAAAAAATGAAGGTTTTGAATTATATAGTAAAACTATATACAGTAAGTACAATAACTATATATAAAAATATACAGGCAAGATTTACATTAACAATGTCCAGTCCACTTTCATTTGTGGAATTCAGAGAAAATATTCCATCATCTATCCTATCCAAAGTGGTATACCTAATTCACTTTTATCCAGACTTGCATTATCAGCACAAAATTTCTTTTTTTATGTCTCTTAGCCTTATACACTTAATACCTCTTTGTGAGTTTCTTTTCTGAATTTAGTAATAAGGAAAACTTTAAATATAACTATCTAGTCTTGAACTCCCTCAGGGACCTGAGAAGGATATAATATTTCCTGAGTAAACAGGAAGTACCAAACAACTTCCAAAACCAAGAAATGTCAGGAAGAGCTGGCTGCATGGATAGTCACACAAAGAATTCTCTGCAACATTGGGCATCCATCTTCAGCCTGCAGGACTAGAATATCTGACAGACTTTTCTGTGAAGCAAGATTTTTGAATGACTGTCCCATCTTGTCTTCGCAAAGTTTGGCAGTCATGTACTATTGTGTACTGCTTGTGCAATTTGGACAGCATACTGTCAGCAGTTGAGACAAGGGCAGTTTCTTGCCCAGTGGCTAACTTTTTCCACAAAGAAAGTAAACTTCATATGGAGTTTCTTTACTGTCCTTCATCTTCTCTGAAGTAGAGTGATGCTACCAGGAGCAAAGCAGACATGCCTCATTGTCATAAAAAAGCTTGTTATTAAAACATCTTAGGTGCTATCTTCTGCAGATCTCTGAAGTGTTTGAAGACTGCCTGTCTATCTAAAACATACGTCTGTTTTACTTTGAAAACATACCTAATAAGACAAGTTTTATTGTAATAGGTGACTAACTAGTAACCTGCATTTCTTTATTATCCTAAGTAGTTTATAATAATAACTTTCAAGGACTAGAAGAAATTTACATTACTATTAAAAGGTCTGCATAGGTCAAATACCTTAAACAACAATAGAAATGCCTGTACAGTATGTTCTAACAAAAACAACCAAATTTGTATCAATATATAAAAATAACTTAAATAAGAGTAGGAAATGTATATACAGTATAATAAAAATACCCCCAAATTTGTATCATTAAACAAAAATCAATACTAATGTAAAATATTTAAGACTAGTAGTTGCTTTTTTGGTCTAAAATAGGTTCAATAATCTACTTTTTTTTTTCTGTCATTTATATAACCCTGCCTTTTCTTTTCAGAACATAATCTCTGAATCTAATGTCCTTTGTTTCTTTCCTGACCATTACCAATGATGACTTGTAACCAAGTCCCCTAAATAATACCCATAACCCACTGAACAACCAAAACCCACCCATCCCACTCTTGGGAATGTGGATTTTGTGTTATTAAAGTTACTTCCATTGTCTGAGGATGATGGTATTTTTAGAGAAACCTGAAAAAAATTAGGATAATTGTCAAGTCATTTGTTGTTCAATCTCTGTGTAATGGGAAAATGCAGGGCTTACCTTAAGTCCTGGCTAGAGTACTCTGTGAAGCTGGACCATCTAGCTAAGCTACCTTGAAATTGTTTTGAGCACTTTGTAGTCCAAAGCCAATCTTTGGGTAGTGTTTGTCAGCTCAGTGATATTACCATAATCCATATGGAATCGTCATTGTGGGTCTCCATCATCCTTTTGGAAACTTCAAAGGTCACTGTTAGGAATGGTCATCATTCACTGCAGAAAACATAAACATTTTAAATGTCATATGCAGCAGATTTTAAAGAAGTTAAAGGACCCCAATTTGTTAAGTACATCTAGAGTACAAAAACTCAATTCTTAGTTACAGGGTAGAGACTCAAACCTGAAATCATGTATAGTAAGGTAGATAAAACCTTTTTCTAGTATTATTTAGTACTCAATATGCCCATTAATATAATGACAAAAATTTAAAATATACATATATATTAATTTTATAAATATTGAGCTACTATTTATACCTTCAGAAAAATTTTAAAGAGTCAAAATAAAATCAAAGATTATGAGATTAGAGGCAATAGAATAGTCCCTTAATTTTGTTTTTTCTTCTGTTCCATGTCAGATGGCTCTTCTGAGAAGAGATAGATACTTTGGATTTTCCTTTAACAAGCATGTTTGGGTTTAGACAATGAGAAAGCCGCAGTCCAACTCCAAAGCCAACTTTAAATTTTAATTGGACTGGGACTACAACTACAAAAAGACCATTTGCATTATATGTCTGTAGAGAATAACAGAAACAAACATTTGGGAAGTTTTATGAAATTTTATTCTGTTGGAAATGTGACAGAACCAATAGGACAATTTATTCTATTTTTGAGACATTTTCTCTGGATGATTTATCCTTTTTCTTCAGATGTCTTATTTTTGCACTGTCCTTCAGATTCCTTAGTTGGATGCCTTCATTCTTCTACAAAGACAAATAAAAACCCTATGCCAACTGTAACTTAAGAGTTTCCCTTTGGGCAAGTTATATCTGGTTAAACGAAAAGCATTTGTTAGTTTGATCAGTTAATTTAGGTTGAATGGTTACTCTGTTGAACTCTCACCTCTTCTAATCAAGAGGTCTCTCCTCTTCGAATCTAAACTTTACCAATTTTGATGGTACCCATAGCTTTTCTTCTTGTGTGGAAATTCAAGCAAAATCTCTTGCTCAATGTAACACATATCCTGGTTTCCATTCTGAGGTCAACACTTCTTTAAAGTATACAGGCTGATTTAAATAATCATTTTTTATTATTATCCAGTCTCTCTACAGCTGTCATTCCTTTCTCATTAGCATTTAGAAAATGTAAATGTTAATAAAACATTGTTTATTCTCTCTCTGGGCTCTTCTTTAACCCTTTTTGTTAACTTGGCATATCCTTTAGAGTTCAATTAGATCTTTCTATAACTGCTTGCTTGACCTGTACTATTGTATAGTATACCTTTAATATGGTTAATGATTAACATCCCCTGTGGGAGAACTTTTTATTGATGTCTGAGAGTTATTATAAGTAGGCACTGTTGTAGGGGACCAAAATAGTTCCATTATGAAATGTTTTGAGGTCCAGCCTCAGGTTTCACTAAACAGGAGCACCCAAAAGCTCTGGCCCACTATTGTATTGATAATGCTAGCAGGTCTATTGTTTACCATAGCCTCAGTATAGAATGCCTCCTAGTTTGCATCTCTATGGGCCTAAGCATCTGAATAGGCCTGAACCTGGGTGGAGGGACTAGGTGTGTAAGTAACAAGGAGGACAGAAGGTTAGGAGCCATTTAGCAGATAGGAAAACAGGAGGACAGAAGTGGTCTCCTCGTGGCCATGGAAGCACCGTTAAGAAACAGCTGAAAAGATGGTAAATAAAGAAAAGACTCTAGTTTTATAACATGGAACTGAGAGCTCTCTAAAGATGACAAGATGCCTGTGTTTGGTATTTATCGCCACTGGGATGCTAGGAGGTCCCAAGCCCATGCTCCCCCACTCAAGCAGAACCTCATGGCTGTCTTGGCTTGGAGCTGAGACATGCTGGATCACCACACACTATGAAGGCAATTTTTTTTCTATCCTATTCTTTTAAAGAAGAAGAGGGATGCCGAGGACATGAAGGAGCAGAAATTATGAGTCAGGGGAAGAATACACTATAACAAGAATGGAGATATCATAATAGAGGGAGACATTTTTGGTTTACAAAGATATCAGGCACTAGGAAAATGTCTGGAGATCTACAAAGATGACACCAGCTAACTATCTCAGCAACGGAGGAGAGGCTACCTTAAATGCCCTCCCCTGATTATGAGATTGATGACTGACTTATATGCCTTCATCCAGCAGCTGGTGGAAGTAGAAGACACCCATAACTAATCACCAAACTGAACTGGAACCCAGATGCAAAGAAGGACCAGTGTAGAGCACAGAGGTCCAGACCAGGCTGGTGAAACACACAGAAACAGCTGACCTGAACATCCGGGAACTCTTGCTCCCCAGTCTGATAGCTGGAATACCAGCATGGGACTGATCCAGACCCCAGGAACATGGGTTTCTGTGAGGAAACCTCAGAAATCTATGGGACCTCCTGTAGAAGCTCAGTATTTATCCCTAGCATAGGTGTGGACTTTGGGAGCCCATTCTATATAGAGGAATACTCCCTGAGCCAAGACACACCGGGATGGGCCTAGGCCCCATCCCAAAGGATACAAAAGACTCTGATGACACCCTATGGAAGGCCTCACAATCCAGGGGGAGCAGAAAAGATATGTGACAGATAAGGTTTTAGTTGGGGGATGGTAGGGGAGGACGGGTGGGAGAAGGGAACTGGGATTGTCATGTGAAACAATCCTGTTTCTAATTCAAATAAAAAAAGTTGGAAAAAAAAAAGATGTAGCAAAGAAACAGTATTTTATAGGTCATCCTTTAGGTAATAGAGAAAGCAAGGGCATTCCAGACAGTAGAGAGCCTATTGGCTGAGTTACTTTATTTATGGCTCTCAAATATGTTAACATTCTTCATTTTCCAGATTTCTTTTTAATAGCAAATACAGAGAAATTCCAAGGACTGGTTAATTCTTCAATGTCCTGAGCATTTAGCTGCTACCATATCAGTTGTTCTAAGTCCTAAAATTTTTTGTGATGTCAAAGTCCAGTTAACCTTTTTAAAGGTATGGTTGCTTTTGAAATATCATCAGCTGTTTTGCCCTGTTTATGTACAATCTGAATGGTTGGTGACTGTTCTTTAAAATACCCTTTAATTGGGCTGGAGAGATGACTCAGCCGATAAAGGCTAGGCTCACAGCCAAAAAATATATAATACCTCTTAATATTTTCATCAGAAACATACATTAGCTTATGTCTGTTTCTGAGATTGGAAGAATATTGATCTTGGTATTCCATTGATGTAACAAATCACATCCCCATAAATTCATTGCTATGTTAACCACCTAAGGCTTTAATTTTCCTCTCTGTCCTTCTGGCCCTATTCATTTAACCTACCTTGTGCTTTGTTTTACTTGGAATAAAGTTCTAACCCCTAAAAGCTGAACATTTATCTCCTGAAGAGGCCAATTTAGGCATTAAGATTCTGGTACAATTATTGTTACATCTGGCCAGTGTCTACCAAACCTCAATTACAATACTGTTTCATCATGATTTTAATTTTGGTCTTTGTTCATTACAGAAGTTTGCTAAAATTTCTTGATGCATTCTCTTGAAAATTTTCTTTTCTCTTATAAAGTTGTTCTATCATCCAGAGCAGTATGTTTGTTTGTTTTTTTTTTTTTCAATTGGCATTATGTCCTTTAATTGCTCTGTGGAGGAGTTTCCTTCATGTTGACATGGAGTTATTGAACCAAATTTGACATGGTGGCCTGTGAGACGCTCCCTAAGGTGTTTCCCAATGGCAAATGGCTATCTTGTCTACTCCTTGTTGACCAGCATTCATTATTTTCAGTGTTAGTCTTTCCTGTATGTCTGCATATCCAGATGGCAGGGGCCTTCTATTTCGACTGTCTAGAAAAAACAAACAAACATTATGTCTAGGAATGCCCTGCGTATAATCCCTTTTTAGATGACCTTGTTTACCACATTGAAAATATCTGACATTTTGTTTTTCCTTCAAGTCTTTGGAAATCCCCTCTCCTTTCCAAGAATTGACATGATTATGAGATTCAATATTGATTGTATTTCAGATCCATTCCTCTATGGGTGTTGATCTTGCCTTTAAAGCTCTAATTACCTTTTTGCATTGTGAATTAGCATTTTTAAAAGCAAAAGATTCAATTACTATTTATCTAGCTTCTTGATTTGATATCATTCTTTTAAAGCTGAAGTCAATCTTTGTAACAAAAATTCAGTGAAGGATTCTTTGGAGTCTTGTATAATTTTAGTAAATGACTCTTACAAACTTTTTCAACTCTGTCCCAAGCATTCAATGCTGCTGTATAGCAGAGTCAAGGTATGTTCATCATATATAGACTACCTTTGAACATCAGCATAATAGACATCTGAAAGAAGTTGGTCTTGGGAAATTTCAATAACTTTAGCTCATCATTCCACTAAATCTCCCACTATAATTGAGGACCAGTTTCCAATACTTCTGTAACCAAGTCTTCCCAGTTTTGTGGGATAATTCTGTTACTAGTTTCCCATGAATTTAACATCTGCTTCACAAAAGATGAATACATACTATATGAGACTATCACTTCCTTAAATCTCCTATATTCTAATATTTCCACAGAACCCAGCAAGCTCCTCCATAGCCTTTGGGGTACTTGTCATGTGGTTTCTATATGGTCACTGGGTAAATTAAGGTTTCTTTTTTTCATAACCTTGGGTTGTTCCTCTTTAATTTTGTAATGTTATGGTAAAGTTGACTGTGTCTGACTATCTCAATTATCTTGTTGTAATAAGTTTTTCCAACAGTTGTAACTTATCAGAAAAAAATTCCATTATTTTCTTCAGTAATTAGTTGTAGGGCTTGCATATTATCAGTAGTAACCTTTAAAGGGCCTGTATGGTATCAGTCAGTTTCTCATATTTGGCACAGTTATTAAACCATTTTTAAGGATAAAATATGAATTATCAGACTGTTAATCATTATGACTGACAGTATATCAATCTTAGCTAAATTATTTATCTCCTTACTTATTTGTTCCATTTTCAAACAATCCATTGTGGAATCATATAGAACCCTAACTCCCTCCATTGTAATATTGTTTCTCATTTTTAACATGGAAAAAATTCTCTCTCTTCTTTTTAACTACTTTTCCCTACCCTTTAAGGATTCCCAGTTGTGTTACCAAATCTCATGATGATGACAAAGAAATATGAGGCTGTTTCTCACTGCATAGCACAGTTGGGCAGAGTACACAGAGAGTGCACAACTTGACTGCAGGCAGATGCAACTGTTTACATGTAGTTGTGACCTGAGTGTGTGTGGTGGTTTCCACACTAATAGAAGCCTGAGAATGTGTCAAGGCAGCTACCTAATGCGGTAGTAGCCTGAGGAGTGAGTCCAGGGGCAGTCTGCAACCCACAGGGAGAGGGAGCCAACTATCTGAAAATTGTTATGGGGAGCATTGGAGAGAAACACTTGTAGTGGGAACTGCCTGAAGGCACAGCCAACTGGTCATGGGCAGGTAAGTCCTATGTCATTTGGAGCCCAGGTGCCTCTGGAGTTTGGGTGACAGTCAGACTATTGTAGAGAGGCTGCAACAGGAAAATCCCAGACTCCCTCAAAGAACTTGGAGTAAAAAAGTAACATCCAGTTGGCAGTATGGCAGCTCTGGTGGGTATAGGTCTGGTGGCTGCCAGTAGCTGCAATGCCAGGGCAAATGGCTATCTTGTGAATTTGTGCCCCAAGTTAAACACCAGGTTCCCCTTAACTAATTATTCTTTATTAATTAAAAAAAAACCTGGAATCTGATATCAGGGTAAGAGCCTGAAGGATCAGAAAAGCATGGGAGCAGCCATCCGTCGTCTCCTACCTCTTCCATGCCTTCCTCCAAAAGGTTTAAGATCCTCTCTCAGTCCTTCCTTATTATTTCCTGTCTCCTATCTGTCTACAGTCCTCCAAATCTCTGTGGTTGACTTTTGTCAACTAGTGGCTAGCTCCACCTTCTGATTCCAAGTAAGGTTTATTTGGCAGAATGCAATCAAAATATCACACAATATTCTTGTGCCACAACTGTGTCCCATTTTACCACCATTGTGCCCTACTGAGTCATCAAAGGGACCCTACTATATCATTACAATACTCTGTTGTGCCATCATTTGTGTCCTACTGTGCTATCATAATGCTCTAGCATGCCATCACAATACTCTATTGTGTCATCACAGTGACATACTATGTCTTTTAGCTCACTGTTGTGTTACATTTTTACATATTGTGACATCATGGTGTACTATTGAGTCATCACAGTGTCTTATTGAGTCATCACATTAGCCTATTACACCATCATTTTGTCTATTGTGCCATTATTATGCCCTATTGTGAAATCATTATGTCTTATTGTACTGTTGCTGTGTTCTTTGTGCCAAAACTATGTCTAATTGTGCCATTATTCTGCTCTATTATGGTAGCACTGTGTCCTATTATGCTATTACTGGCCCTATTGAATCCTAACACTTCTCTATTGTGGCATATTATGCAACATCTGTGCCAAATTGAGTTACCACAGTGGCCTATTATATAATGTCCTATTGTGTTGCCTCAGTGTCATCACTGTGCCAAATTGTATCATTACTTTGCCTTAATTTGCATCACAGAGTTGTATCATCAGTGTGTCATCACTGTGGCCAATTGTGCCATAACTCATTAATATTATATGATCACTGTTCACTATCAAGTCATCACTGTGTTATATTGTTCCTCCCCAGTGGCATGCTATGCCATTATTTTGATCTTTTGTGAGATACTGTGCCATATACAGGTCACCAGAGTTCACTTTTGTGCTATCATAGTGTCCTATAGTACCATCACTGTGTTAAATTGTACCACCACAGGATCAAATTTGCCATCACAGAGTCCTCTTCAGATGTTATAGGTTCTTTCTATGAAATAACTGTAGTTTGTACTGTGATTGTGTACTATTGTCCTATCACTTGTTATAATTATGTCATCACTGTACCCTATTTAGATATCACAGTGAACTATTGTGTCATTAAAATGTTCTACTATTACTTCCTATGGACCTGTTGCCATCACTGTGCCATGATAAAACAATACATTCTACTATTGTGCCATCACTGTGTCCTACTGTCGTATCACTGTGTTCTATAAAGAAAAGAACACAGAGCATTATCATATCATGAATGTGCCATATCAGTATGCCAAATTCTGCCATCATTGTGCCTTAAATAGTCAACATAGTGAACTACTCTTCTATCACTATGCCTTATTGTGCTATCTCTGTGTCCTCTTGAGCCACTGTTCCTATTGTATCAACACAGTGCCTTATTCTGTCACCACTTTGGTATATTGTGACATCATTATGTCTTCTAAGCTATCACAGTGCATTATCATGTCATCACAGTGTCCTACTGAGCATACAGTGATGACATGATATATCAGTGTATCTTTGATAGGGAATGTACTTCTGTATATGTTTCTCTTATTGGTTAATGAATAAAACACTGATTGGCCAGGCAAGATGATAGGTAGGACTAGGAGACAGGAGGATTCTGGGAAATGTAGGCAGAAAGGAGTCCATGTGATCACAGTAAGTGGCATAGCTGGGCAGAAACTGCTACTAGCTAATCATAGAGGTCTGGAGGTCTGTACAGACAGGAAGGAAGTGATATAGCCAGGCAGAATCAGAATGTAAGCAAGGAGAACAGGAAATCTCTTCTCTTCTCTGCAGAAATGCTGAGCCATCATCATGTAGCAGGCAAAGGAGTTGCAGGTCTGATAAGCCAAGACCATGTAGAAATATATGGATTAGTAGTTATGGGTTAATAATTAAGTCAGAGCTAGCCAATAAGAAACCATAGCCAATGGCCAACAGCTTTATACTAATATAGGTCCATGTGAATTTTTGTGGCTGAATGGGCAGCAGGGCTCTGCCAGGAAAGGAACATTAACATTACAAAATGGCACCACCAATGTAGGGCACAAATTTTCACTTAAAACTTGACAAAAACTTAAAAAGGGATTTTTAGAAACAAAAGAACAAAGTCAAATATGGCTTTGTGGTAGCAGCATTCTCTCTGGTGGCCTCTATTTTGCTAGAGACAAGGAGAGACTTGTGCAGCTCCTTTAAAGGAGGTTTCCTGACTCAGCATAAATGGAAAAACCACAGGGCTCTTTTAAGAGGCCCTGCTAACAATTGAATGGTGTGTATGAGCAGTTGGCAGTGGCAGTGACCACATTTCCAAGCTGGAGATGGTAGGATACACCAAGTCAGTGAGCACAGCTCTCAGTGCTGGTGGTGGTAAACATACCCCCACCATCTTGGAAAGATAGCAGCTAAAACAGCCCTGGTTTTAATTTTAGCAATGTTGTTTGGCAGATAAAAGTGGCAGGCCAGAAAAAGGTAAAGATTTACAGTAAAGACAGATTCTGATGAAGAAAAAAACCTCTAAAAGGTTTACAGTAGGTTTAAAAATATATATGTAGCCTTGGGAGAGAAAAATAAACAAGATAAAATCATTTAAAAGAAAAAAAGGAAGAAATAGAGTAGCTGGGGCAATGGTGGCGCATGCCTTTAATCTCAGCAATTGGGAAGCAGAGGCAGGTGGATCTCTGTGAGTTTGAGTCCAGCTATCTATGTGACCTATTATGCAAACATCTGTGTCTCATTGCACCAAAACATTTTGCTATTGTGCTCTGATGTGCCGTATTGTACCATATCTATAGCCAATTATGCTATCACTGTGACTGGGTTTGGCATAACTGGGTTGTATTGTACCATGTCTGTGGCCCATTTTGCCATTAATGTGCTTCATTGAGTAAGAACAGTAACCTATTGTGGCACTGTGGTTCCTTGTGTGTCATCAGTATGTCCTATTGCATCATCATTGTGTCTTTTAATGCCGTATAGTGCCATCACATTGCCCAATTGCACCATAGAGTTACGTTGTTTTGTTATCATGTGGTCTACTGTGCTGCTTTGTGTCCTATTGTGCCATTGCTTTGGCCTATTGTACCCTCACTGTGACCTATTGCATCAGCACAGTACCCTAATTTAACATTCTTGTGCCCTATTGAACCACTGCTGTATGCTATTGTGTCATTACTTTGGCCTTTTGTTCCACAATTATATCCTGTTCTATCATCACAGTGTCCCATTTTAGCATTGCTGTGCCTTATTGAGTCATCATAATATGCTATCATATCATCAGAGTGTCCCATTGAATCCTGTCTGGCCTATTTGCTCTCACTGTGTCATATTGTGCTATGACCCTCTATTGTGCTATCAAGATGCCCTACTGAGTCATCACCATTACTTACATGCTATCGCAATGTAATCTTGAGCAGTTATTGTGTTTCATTGTGTCATCAATGTATCCTAACATGTCATCACAAGACTCTATTGTGAAACCACATTAACCTAGTGTATCATCACTGTGCCTTATTGCATTGTCATAGTACCCAACTGTATCATCACAATGTCCTATTGTGCCATCACAATATCTTTCCTATATTGTGTCATTGTAGCATCCTACTGTGCCATTATATGACCTATTGATTACTCACTGTGCCCTACTCTATTGTCACTGTGGCTTATTTGTCCTCACCGATTACTATTTCATAAGGTTTGGACTGTGACATCAGTGTAGCCTACTGTGATATCACTGTTTTACGGTGAGATCATGTGGTAATATTATACTATCACTCTGTCCTATTGAGACACCCCAGTGCCCTAGCGTGTCATTAAGGGGATATATAGTTCTTTTTCATGGCCTGTAGCCATCACTGAATCCTATTGTGCCATCAATGTGTCCTATAATACAATCACTGTTCCATATGGTCATCATAGTTGCCTATTGATCCATAAAGTGTTCTATTTTGCCATCATGTTGCTCTGTTGTGCCATCACTGTGCCATATAAAGTAAACATTATGTCCTATTGTGCCTTACTGTATGCTATTGAGCATTCACAGTTCCCTAATATATAACCACTATTGTATTGTGACATCACAGTGCCTTATTAAATCACTAAGCCATATAAGGCTATTTTTGTGCCATAAATATGGGCTATTATATCATCACTGTGTCCAATTAATTCATTACTTTGCCCTGTTCAGTCATGACATTGGCTTATTGTGCAATAATTTTGGCCTATTGCACCATCATTGTGTCCTATGAGTCTTTACTATACCCTATTGAATTATTATAGAGTCTTATTTTGCCATCATAGTGACCTATTCTTCCATCAATATGCCCTTTTAAATCATTAAAATTCCCTACTGTGGTCTATTGTACTATCTTTGTGGTATACAAGTCTTCAATGTGCTCTATTGAGTCATTACAGATTCTCTTTTATCATCACAGTGTCCTACTATGCCACCACTGTGTCTTATTGTATCATCCCTGTGACCCCTAAAGTCATCACAGTGTCATTGTGTGCATCATTGCACCATGTTGTGCTTTCACTATGTTTAATTTTGTCATCTCTATGTTCTCCTGTGCCATCACTCTGTCATATAGATAAATCACAGTGCCCTATGCCATCATCAGTGTTGCAGTCAGCCAGTACTATGCCTTATTGTGCCTTCAATATTTTCTAATTTTCCATCACTGAGACCATCACTAATCCTTATTGAGTGTAGACTAAATTGCCTATTGTGTCATTACAGTGTCATATTGTGTTATTGCTGTGGCTTGCTGTTCCATATCTGTGCCCCTGTGTTGTATCTCTATGCACCAATGTGCCATAACATTCTTCTATTATGCTATGACTGCATCCTACTGTGTCATCAACATGGCCTATTGTGCTATCACTATGATACACAGTACCTTATCTGTGGCCTATTATAACATCAATGTAATCTATTGAGTATTAACAGTAACCTCGTTTGCCATTGCTATTCTCTCTTGTGTCATTGGTGTGTCTTATTTTGATCTCCCAGTGTCCTATGGTGCCATGAAATTCACTGTTGTTCTTTTTTGTCAGGCCCACCAGCTCACAGAAAACTTCATTGAGACTTGCTATTTATTATGGAAGTTTGGCCTTTAGCTTAGGCTTGTTTCCAATTAGCTCTCTCTCTCTCTCTCTCTCTCTCTCTCTCTCTCTCTCTCCCTCTCTCTCATATATATATATATGTGTGTGTGTGTGTGTGTGTAGTATGTAATACGTTCTGTTTTATGTTTGAACAGGTAAAAGGCATCTGCCAACTTTGTTAATTCCATTTGGACTGTAAAGCCAAACCATTGTGAGGACTCTATAGACAACAAGAAATGCCATGTCTCACTTAGTCTTAGAGCTATTCCCCTATTGAGAGATCAGCATATATGTCACCTGTTTTGTAGGTTTCCTTGGTTTCTTCTTTTATATCTGTAGTCAAGATTTTCAGGAGGTCTTAATCAAATCTTATCTTTATTAATTTTGAAGAAATCCATCACTTTTTGTTTCCTATGGGAAAAAAGGCATAACCTCTCCCCCAATGCAATACATTTCATAACTTCCATCTTGAAGTTAATACATTTTATAAATGTATAGTTTGGCTTAATTTAGCAGTTTTTTTTCAATCCAAATGTCTCTCAGCAGCATTTGCCCTTTCCTCATTAGCATTCAAAACATTTAAAGTCAGCAAAGTAACATATAGGATTCAGGAGCCCTGTGTATTTCCTATCTTATGTGGGTCATTCCTTTTTATTACTTTATTTTTTCTTTAAAGACTTTATTATTTTTAAACTATTTATTAATTTATTTTCTATGACAGACTATGCCCATTTTATTTTCTTTCTTTAACATCTAAGAATGTTTCTAAGCATTCTGTACCTGCTAGAGAGTAATTTTTTTTTTACATAGACTTGGCTTTAATAAATTCCTGCAGTATTCTCTGATCACAGGAGACAAATCTTAAACTGCTAGGCTACCACAGTGATGGCTCTGCCCCCCTAAGTTCTGTGAGAGCATTGCCTTGTGTTGGTGGGTACTAGCTAAGAGATGCATTTACTCTTCCTATTTGCTCATCCACTGGAAGTTGCTGAGCCTGCTTTCTTGAATCCCTGCCTATAGCAGCCAATTATTGTGAGTGCTTGTGGAGAGGCACAGGTGGTTACTGCAGCAGCTCTGGCTGGCATGACTTTTCTATCAGTGTGATCATGCCACATGTTAGAATGTCAAATGGAATAGTTCTTTTTTTTTGTCTGAGCCACCTGCTCACAAATAATGACATGGAGATGTATTAATTATGGAAGCCTGGCCTTTAACTTGGGCTTGCTTCTAACTAACTCTTATAACTTAGTTAATTCAATAATTTTTAATCTATCTTCTTTCATGTGGCTCTTTACCTTTTCTCTGTATAGCACATTCAAATTGCTCCAAGTCTGATGGCAAAATTCCTGTGCCTAGATTCTGCCTCCCAATTCATCTCTCTGCTTGGAAATCCCACCTATCCTCTCCTGCCTAGCTATTGGCCATTCAGTTTTATTAAACCAATCAGAAACCACCTTAGGCAGAGATACATCTTTATAGTGTACAAAAAATTATCCCACAATGTGATTGTACCATCATTGTATCAAATTAAGTCATCATTTTCTCTATTGACTCATGGCATTGGCTCCTTTGTGCAATAACTTTGTCTCATTATACCATCAGTGTGACTTTTCACTCTGTCCTACTTGTTTATCACATCTTATTTTGCCATCACTGTGCCTTATTTTTCCACCACTGTGACATATGGTACCATCACTGTGCCCTATTACATCAGAGAAACATACTGGATTGTATACAACTCCATACCACTTTGGCTGTAACAGTAACACTATCAAAGAATCTGACCTATTGGTAAATGTTAGGCCACAATTGAGGAAGAACATGGGAATATGTTGGCCTAAGAATCAACAGTAGTGCTCATTGGTCAAATCTCTCAACTTCCACCGGTGAATGCTATAGTATGCCACTAGTTGGTCTGTTCTTGCTTCTCTATAGTTACAAACTGTCACATGAAGAGGAACATTGCATTGTCTCACCATAGTCCCCTATGATGTCATCAAGTTTACTGTTATGCCATACCTTTGGTCAGCTGTATAATAACTGCGCCCTATTAAGTCTTTACTAAGTGCTATGTGTCATGAATTGGACCGATTGTGCCATCACTGTGTCTTGTTAAGTCATCTGGTTCCCTGTTTAATCATCATGTTGACCTACTATGCTATCACAGTGTCCTATTGTGACATCAGTGTCCTATTGTGCCATAACTATGTCCTTTTTGTGCCTTCATTATACTCTTTGTGCACAATCTTTGTCCTATTGTACCATATTGACTCATAACACTTTCATACTTTGCCATCACCATGACTTATTGTGCCTTAAATATTCTCTACTGAGTCATCACAACCTTCAACTTTATTATTACAGTGCCTTATTGTGCTATCATTGTGCCCACTTTAGGCATCATAGAGTCCTCTTCTCCAATCACAGTCTTTTTTTATTCCTTCACTACTGTCCATAGCACTATGACTATGTGCTATATGATATCACTCAGTATTATTATGTCATCACTCTGCTCTATGGAAACATCATAGTGACCTATAGTGTCATTACAGTGTTCTATTATTTCTTACTAATGGGCCATTACCATCACGGTGCCCCAATGAGTCATAACAGTGGCATATTGTGCCATCCAATTTGCCTATTATGCTATACTTTGCTCTACTTTGCCATCCCTGTGGTTTCCTTTGCTCACATTGTGTTCTGTAATGATATCACTCTGTCATAATCAGTTATCACAGTGCTCTTTCAAATCACCATAATGCCCTGTTTTGGTATAGCTGTGCTCTATTATGCTATCACTATGTTCTAGTGTTCCACCACTATGGCCTATTGTCCCATCATTTTGTCTTGTTACTTCTTTATTGCACCCTATTTTTCCTTCACTATAGGCTTGTTCTATCATTTTATCCTGTTGTGCCATTGCAATGTTCTTCTTTGCTATTATGGTGTTATATTGTGCCATCACTGTTTGCTATGAAGCCATCATTGTGCTCTATTGAGCCTATCATTACATTGGCCTGCCTGTTGTGTCAACACAATGTCCTGTTGTGATATGACAATACTCTTTTGTACTATCATGGTGCTATCATTTGTCATATTAGTGTCCCTTGTGTCATCACTATGCCATTTGTACCATCACTGTGTCCTTATTGCCATGAGTGTGTTCTACATGTGCCTTTACTGAAACCTATTTCACTATTACTGTACCATATTATGTCATCACTGTGCCCACTGTTCCATTACTGTGAACTACTTTTCTATCACTATGCCCTAATGAGTCATCACAGTGAGCCTATTGTATCTATACAATGTCATCTTGTGATAGTCCTGTGACATACTGTGCCATTTCCTTCATTAATGTGTCATCCCTGTGCCCAAGTGTCCTAGTGTGGCATCACAGTTTCCTATTGTGCAATCACTCTAGCCTATTTTGCCATCCTTATACCTAATAATGCTATTATAGTGCCAAATTGTTTTATTATTGTGTTCTATGGTGACATCCTATGGATCTATAGTGCCATCACTGTGTTCTATAATACCATCACTGTGTTTTATTGAGTGAGCACTTATCCCACTATTGTCATAACAGTGGCCTACTGTACAAATACATATATTGTGTTAGAACAGTTTCTTTTGTGCCATCACTATGTACTGCTGTTTAAGTACAGTGTACTATTGAGCCATAATTGAGGTTTGCTAGTTAAATAGTGCTCTGTTGTGTCATCAACATGTCCATTTATGCCATCACAGTACCTTGTTGTGTGATTTCACTGTTCTATTGTGAAAACACATTGTTCTATTTTGTTCTCCCTTGCTGTATTTTGACAAAACAATGTCCTATTATGCTATCACAGTATCATATTTTCTAATCTAGTGCCAATTGTGCTATTTTAGTATCCTACTGTACCATTGAAGTGTCCTTTTTAACCATCACAATGCTGTATTGTGCCATTATAATCACTTATTGAACCTTCACAGTGTCCTTTTGTGTTATCACTTTGTCCCATTGTGTCTTATTGTACCTTCACTGTGTCCTAGTCTGCTATCAAAATGCCCTGTTGTAATATCACAGTTCTTTATTTACCCATCATAGTGCCATGCTTTGCCATTGTAGCGCTCTATTATTCCATCAGAGTGTCAATTTGTTCCATTGTAGTGCTCTCTTTAGTCATCACACTGTCCTACTCTGCCACAGAAGTGTGTCTGATATCAGTGTCCTATTGTGCTACAACAGCGATATGCTGTGATATCTTGGTTTCCTGCTCTGTCAACACAGTACAAATCAGACTTTCACAGTGCCCTATTGTGTTATTACCTTGCTCCATTGTGCTGTCTAAATGCCATTTTGTACCATGTTGGTGCTAATTGGTCTGTATGATGATGTTTGATTATGTTAACTCAGTAATATACTAGGTCATCTCAGTGCCCTATTGTGCCATCAGAGTGTGCTCCTGTGCCATCCAAGTCTCTTACTATGCTGTAACAGTATAGTATTGCCCCAAACTCAATTTTCCTTTGTGTCATCTCAGTGTTGTATTGTGTAATCACAGTGTCCTGTTGTGGTATGACAGCATCCTATTGGGTATGACAAGTATCTTCCTGTGCTATCATAGTGCTCTACTGTGCCATCAGTATCTGATTGTGCTATTTATGCCAGATAGTGCCATCATTGTGTTCTATTGTGTCATCACAGTGCCCTACTGTCTCATCATAATGTCCTACTCTGTCATCACCATGACCTACTGTATCATCACCATGATCTACTATGTCATCACAATCCTTGTTGAGACATCATAGTGCAAATTTTGTCAACAGAGTACTCTATTATTTCATGACTTTGCCATCACTGTATCCTATTGTGTCAATACTGTGATCTATTGTGTGATCACAGTGTCCAACTGTATCATCACTGTGCACTAGTGTGTCATCACAGATATATTTGGAACCATCATTGTGCCTTCTTATAACATTACTCTGCCCTATAGTGTCACTATAATGCCCCATTGTGGTAACACTGTTTGCTGTTGTGCCATTTCTACACCCTCTTAAGTCACCAGTGTGCAATTATACAAACATTGCTCCTTATTGGGTCATCACAATGATCTATTGTGCCATCACAATGACCACTAGCCCATCAATATATTCTATTGTACCTTTATTTCATTTGATTATTTCATTGCAGTTCCCCATTGAATCATCACACTACACTATTGTGCAATCACTTGAATCCTTTGAGTCAGCATTGTATTCTATTATCACAGTGTCCTACTGTGGCATCATTGTATCTTATTGTGCTATCATTGAACTCTATTGAGTCATCATGGTTCTCTATTTTTCCATTAGTTTCTTCATATGCCACCACAATTTACTTTTTGGCAACAGTGTTTTCTATTGTGCCATAACTGTGTCCTATTGAGTTGTTACAGTGGCCTATCATGTTACCACTGTTGTGTCATTACTCTAGCCTATGTTTCCATCATTTTTGTGCCATCACAATGTCCTGCTTGTCATCACAACATTCTACTATGCTGTTATAAAGTTATTACTGTGCCATATTGTGCTATCAATGTGTCCTATTATAGCATCACTGTTTTCTATTGATTCATTAAGTGATCTATTATAACAATCCCCCAGACCTTATTAGGTCCCCAGACCTTAGCATAACTAATGCCACAATGGAAGTACCAAGTAGGCCTTAGAACACAGCACATAGGCAGCAACACCTGCTAAAATGAGAAGGAAGACATAATTTATCAGTGTCCATACTTATGGGAAAATCCATAAATGTAGTAATACTATATTTAGGTTAGTTAGTACACTGTGAATATTTGCTGTTCTCATTGGTTTAATAAAGTGCTAAGTTGCCAATATCTAGACAGATGTAAGTTAGGCAGGACTTGTGGACAAAAAGAGAAAATTGGGAGTGAAGAAGGGTGGAGTGGCTAACTGGACTTAGAGGAAGCAGGAGATGAACATGACACATGGAACAAAGTACTGCCAGATGGCAGAGCATAGAAAAGAAATATTGATTAATGTAAGTTTTAAGAGCTAATTAGTAACAAGCCTAAGCTATCAGCCAAGCATTTACAGTTAATAGTAAGTCGCTGTGTGGTTATTTGGGAGCTGGCTTGTGGGACAGAAAACTTCACCTACAGTATTAATCTTGGTTTTGGCTTTTGTAGTTCTGCTTCTGGCTAATTATTCATGATGAGGTATGTCAATCCAGGGTATATTTTTTTGACTTAAAAGCTTATCTTGTTTCACGTCTATCTCGACCAGCAAGAAGGACACGACCACGGCTCTTCTTCAAGCAGTTTATTCAGGAACCTTGTACATCAGCTTCTCTCTCTACTTCTACCTCAGCTTCTCTCTCTCTCCCAGGCCCCTTAAAAGCAAGCTCTTAAAAGCAAGCTCATTACCCAATTAGCTCATGCCACCTGGCGATCCCAGATAGGTCACAGCTGGAGGAGGCACACCAGATCCACTAAGCGCTTCCAAATAAGGCTTGTTTACAGCTAAGCTGGGTCTCCCTGGCATCCAGCCAGGTGCCATCTTGGGGCTGTGGCTCCCCACAATCTTGAGAAAGGCTTATGATTGCACTCAGATATAAAACATTCAGTGTAGTCTCTGGCTGTCTTATAAAGACTTTCTATTGGCTTAAACACATCCAAGTAGTCTTCTCTGGTGGATACCTCACAACATTTCTGTGTCATTACAGTGCCTTATTATGTTATTAACTGTTATGATATAAACTTGGACCTGTTAGCAACTACTTTTCCTTATTGAGTCACTGTATTGGTCTCTTTTGCCATCGTATAGTCCTATTGTGTCATCATATTCCCCTGTTGTGCCATCACATCAACCTATTGTGCCGATTACTATGCCCTGTTTAGTAATAGTGTGTCCAAGTTTATCATCACACTATCCAATTGTGCCAGTCCTTTCATATACTATGACATTCCAGTGGCCTATTACGTTATCAGTGATTTCCCTATTTAGTCACAACACTTAACAATTGTGTCATTATGGTGTCCAATTGAGTCATTATGGAAGACAATTGTGTCATCACAGTGTCTTATTGTGCTATCCCTGTGCCCTATTGAGTCATCTCTGTGACCTATTGTGTCATCACAATTTCCTATTATTGGTTAGTATCTGATTATACCATCACTGTGCCCTGTTGAAACAACATGGCTCCCTATTTTTCCATCTTTGTGGCCTATACTGATATAATTCTTGCTATTGAGTCACCACAGTTTACTATTGTGTCATCCCAATGTGTGATGTTTAGTTCATTTCTCATGGTCTTTTTTATGATCTCTGTGTCAAATTTGGCCATCACTATGTTTCAGTATGCCATCATTTGCCCTAATGACTTACCACTATTTCCTATTATGCCAACACAGCATGCTACTTTGCCATTACTATACATACCAGTAGAAAGAATATATATTCAATAAATCTATATATACATATTGATTATTATATTATTATATAATGTATTATTACACACACATAAATGCACACACACACACATATATATAAATATATGTGTATATATAAGTTTATATATATTCTATCAGTTCTGTTCCTCCAGAGAGCCTTGACTACTACAGATTTGGGGCCAGAAGAGGTTCTAGAGCCAAGAGAGGTGTAAAGAATGAGCTTTTTAAGCATCTGTGATAGACGTTCCAATTCGCCAACACCTAGAGATGCTGAAACTTCTCAAGTTGCTGAGGCTCTCCTAGAAGCTAGGAGAATAACAAAAGCCCATGGTGTGAACTATTTTACAAACTTGAGAGAAATGCATTTGATTATCCTAATTCATTACTTGTGAGGAGCAATTGATTTGGTGACTGTGTGTATAAAGCTCTTGACCATTTGTAGAAAAATAAGGAAAATGATGATGCTGGTTGATTAATCCTACAATCTCTGAATGTAGAGGAAAGTGTAGGAATGAGCTCCATGATGTCCCTCAGAGCCCACCAATAGATACCTCTAGCCAATAACAATACTTAAAGCTAAGCAGGCTCTCAATGGAGAAGGGTAAATCATATGCATAGCTTAGGGAATGAGTAGGTGAGGGAGCTGAAATACCCAGGAAATGGAAGGTCAATATATGTGGAATAAAAATACAGGAGCTAATGCACAAAACGGTCCTTAAGACAAAGCAGGGGATATATCCACATTGTAGTCTATCATTGAGGGACATTGGGGCAGTAAGTCAAACAAAGCAGAAACCTGGAAGCAGAAGCTGATACAGAGGCTGTGAGGGGTGCTGCTTATTGGATTGACTTGTTCATCATGACTTGCACATCCTCTATATTATATGATCCAGGGCCACCAACCTAGAGATGGCACCCCCCACAATGGTCTGAGCCCCTAAGAAAATGCCTTAGAGACCTGATCACAGCTTGATCTTATGATTGAGGTTCCCTCCTCTCCAATGACTCTAACTTGTGGCAAGTTGACAGAAAATAAACCAGCACAGAGAGTGTCAACAGCTAAAGTAAGGACATTAATTAGAAAAAATTCTATCCTGTAACTTGGGATGGCGATGTGTGGGATGATCCTTTAAAAGCTGACAACTTTGAACCCTCAGGCTCTCAAGGGTTTATCTTACCTGAAGAAGTAGTTTCTCCACAATCAGCAGAAACATACTCCCCCACCCCCTGAAATATTGACCTTTCTGCTTTTGACTGAGGAAATTAATTCTTCATTGTCTGCTAAACCAGCAGTGATTTTCTCTAAAGGAAATGTTAGGAAAGACAATGGCCCACCAATAGTCAGTCATCTCTAGACCTATAACCAGGCTCCTAGAGATAAAATAGAAAGTGTAGTTCAAGAGAAGGTATGCTATGCTATTAAAGAACTTAATGAGTTTGCTAATTCACTCAGGCATAAGTCTTGGGAATATGTGTGAGAATGGATTTTAAGGGTGTGGAGTGATGGTGGAAGGAACATAAAACTGGATCAGGCTGAATTTATTAATATGGGCTCTCTGTAGGGAGATGTAGGCTTAAAATGGAAGCTTCCACAGTCAAAAAATGTTAACATTTGAATGATTTTTGAAGTATTTGTCAAAAGATTGCCTTATGAAAAGGAATTGGAGATGGTTGATATCCCTTGGTTTAGTGTTGATGAAGGGATTTTAAGGCTCAGGGAAACTACAATGCTGGAGTATGTATGCTCTGTAAAACCTAATCCTTTATGGAAGGCCCAGAAGACATGCCCTTAGCTAATCTTATAAGATGCAAAATGGTGAGGGGCACCAGCACATTTGAAGGACTTTGTTTTTCTTTTCCTTGTTGCAGACCTCATTGGTGGAGATGCTGCTGCTCAGGTGGATGAATTACGTACAGTGGGTTTAATTGGGCCTTAAAGTAGCAGGGGCCAGGTGGTAACACTGAGTCACCAAAGGCAAGGTGGTCATAGTTATCATAATATGTGGTATAGGCAAAGCATTTTCATACTGGCCTAACAGGTTATGGTCACCATTGGCAAATTGAATTTTACAGTGGCATCACTCTTATGAACCTTTGGTATTGGCTAATCCATCAATCATGGTGTTTTTAACCATGAAATAGATAAGAAGCCTACTGCATTTTTGTTTGATCCCTATAAACAGTACAATTCTTAAACAAACGAGAGAAAGGCTACAATTGGATCATGACAAAAGGAAATATCAGACTAAGAAACAATTTCTAGATTTGAGCCAGTTTGAAGACCAGTACCCCTTGAGTGAAGGGTGAATCAAGTTCCCTTGAGGAAGGACCTTGAAAAATATTTAATGATTTTCCTGTTATCCTTTCTCCACTCCTTCCTCAGAGGGACATAAAACCTTCTACAAGAGTAACTCTACACCAGGGCAAAGAAAGCAATCAGATATTCTGGGGTGCTGTCTCAGCGGCCTATTGTGATCTCACTGTGCTCTATTATGTCATGACCCTTCAATATTGAGTGATCTCTGTATACTACTGAGTCATCACAGTACCATTTTATCATTACAGTGTTATATTGCTCCATCCAAGTAACCTGTTGTGCAATCATTCTGCCATATTGTAAAATCACTGTGCCCTAATGAGTCATCAGATTCTATTATTATGATGAACCATTATCTGTAATGCCATCACAGTGTTTAATTATGCCATCACTAAGCCCAAATTTATCATTAGATTGTTCTTTGTGCATTCCCTGTGGGCTATTGTCTTCACTGTGCCATATTATGCCATCAATGTGCCCTAATGAACTCAGAGCTCTGAACTTTGTCATTACTGTGTCCTATTGTAAAATCATCATTTCTTTTTGCCACAACTGTGTCTTATTTAGCCATCAAGTTTTCCTATTATTCTATCAAAGTGTCCTATATTGCCATCTCAGTGTTTTAGTTTATTGTGCAGTCACATTGGTCTATTGTGCTATTAAGATGTCATTGAGCCCTATTGTACTTTCACTGTGTTCTGTTGTGCCATCATCATGCCATGTTGTTATATCATTAAATCCTAAAGTGCCCTTATTATTCCCTATTGTGTCATCACTATTCCTATGGTGCCATCACTGTGCCCAATTGAGTCATCACAGTTCCCTATTTTGTTATCCCAGCATCCTATTGTATGATTAGAATTTCCTTGTATGTTGAAACTTTTCCCCTGTGCCTTCTCTGTGCCTTATCGTAGAATCACAGTTTCCTAATGTTCCTTTGGGTTAGCCCATTGTAACATCACTGTACCCAACTGGGCCATCACAGCGTTATTATGATGCTCCAATTGTGCTGCCATCTTATTGTGTAATAACTCTGGGCTATTTTGCCATCACTGTGCCATACAGCACAATTACAGTGCCCTATTGTGGCATCTTTAGATACTACTGAGCTATCACTGTTCCCTAATGTCCCATCAAAACACAAACTTGTGCTATTAATGTTATGTACTGTGCCATCATAGTGGCATATTGTGACATCACTGTAATCTTGTGACAAATTGAATGATTTCTATGTTCTATTGTGCAACCTCTCTGACTATTGTGCCATCACTGTGTCCTATGATGCCTTCACTGTGATCTATTGAGTTATCACAATTCTCTATTTTGCCATCATAATGTTCTTTTTTTGCCAGCATAGTACACCATTGTGGCATCACACTTTACTTTGAGTCATCATCACTCCATTTTGTGTATTCACAATATTCAATTGTGTCATCATGGTGTTCTAGTTTTACCTTAATAAAATCCTATTTTACAACCACAATTGCACATCTTGCAAACAATTTTCCTTTGTGTCTTCACTATGTCTTATTGTGTAATGATAGTATACTAGTGTGTCATTGCATTAACTTAATGTGTCATCACATTGCTCTTATCTTGTCATCATAGTGCCCTATTGTGCCATTATTCTGACCAATTTTGGCATCGTTGTGCAATATTGTGTCATCATTATGTCCTATTGAGCCATCAACCTAGCAGTGTGTCCATTATAATGCTAGTTTGTACCATCAGTGTTATCTAGTGTGCCATCACAGTGCCTTATTTTTCCATTACTATGTCATTTATTGTCAAGAAAGTGCTCTATTTGCTTTCACATACTGCTATTCTGTCATCATAGTTTCCAACTATGCAATTTCTATGGCTCATTGTGTAATCATTGTTCTCTATTGTGCCCAATGAGTCATCAAAATCCCCTATTGCACTACTCCTGTCCTGTTGTGGCATTACTGTATCATATGAGGCCAGCACACTACCTAATGTGCAATCTTTGTTATAATATGAAATCACAGTGCTTTATTGTACCATCACTATGTCCTATTTTTCCATCATTGTGCCTTATTAAGTAACCATAGTGTCCTTTGGAGTCACCAAGTTCACTTTTAGGCCATGATTTTGACTAACTATAACATCACTGTGACCATTAAGTCACCACTCTTCCCTATTGAGTCATTATATTGAGCTATTGTAGCATCATAGTGTTCTAATTATAATATCACAAGAGCCTATTAAGTCATCACTGTGTCTTATTAAGTATCATTATGCTCTATTAAATCATAATTGTATCCTATTTTGCCATCATAGAGCTCTTCCACCATCAGTTTCTTTCTATGTCTTTGCTGTGTCCCGTTGAGAAACCATAGTGCCGTATTTTGTCATTACAGTCCTCTATGTTTTTTCCCTATGCCCTATTGTGATATCATTGTATCTTAATGAGTCACAAGTACTATGGTGACCCTATTGTGCTACCAGTGGAACTAATTAAGCCAGCACTCTTGCCCTATTAAGTCATCATATTGCCCTATTGTACAATAACTTTGTCCCATTGTTCATTCTTTGTGCCATATGAGTCTTCACTGTTCCTTATTGAGTCATCATACTGCCATCTTGTATAATCACAGTGCTCTACAATACCATCCTTTGTTCTATCATACCATTACAATATCCTGTTATGTCATCACTGTGGCATATTGTGCTATCATAGTCTCCTATTGTGCCATCATGGTGACCTTTTGTGCCATCACCACTTCTATTCTTGCCCTCTCAGTGCCCTATTGTGTCACGAATTTTGCCATCATTAAACACTGTGTCATCATTGAGCCTACTGATTCATCAACTTGTCATATTATGCTATTATAGGGTTCTATTCTACCATTATAGTGTCTTCTTGTGCCATCATTTTGCCTTTTCATAACATCATCATGCTCTTATGTCATTTCAGTGTGCCCTATTGAGAATATTATAGTGACCTATTGTGTCATTACAATGTACTATTATTCATTGCAAGTGGTGTATTTCCATTGCTGTGTCCTACTGTGCCATCACTACTGTTCCAATAGGTCATCACACTCCACTATTATGCTATGAGTGTGTTCTAATGAGTTATCATCATTGTCCTATTTTGCCATTCCAGTTATCTATGGTACTGTCACTTTGTCCTACTGTGCCATTTCTGTGGCATCTGTTGCTCAATGTACCTGATTGTGTTATCACTGTACCCTATTGTGCCATCATGTGTCTTTTTTTGACATGCAAAACAATCTTGTTTCTAATTCAAATTAAAAAATGGAAAAGAAAATCAGTGCTGTGTAGTACAGATCAGTTGGGACATCGCTTTTATGCCCTCTGTATCCTCTAGACTCTTCAGTATCCTTATGGAAATCCCAATGGGACATCAGATGACCAAACATACCACACAGAGGCACGCAGAGGATGGTTTTAAGGCTTCAAATATAAACAGAGTGAGTTCTCACAGATAAGTTATGTGTATGAACTCCAGGATGGCCCTAAAATTTTTCACTCAGGTGCCAATAGTAATATTTTTTCTACCATAAATAATATTTACGTATTCAAAATTAAATGTATAAAAGTAGAAGATTTAAACGTGTTATACAATTACTCTCAAAATATTTACACAAATGGTAACCATTCCATCTTTTTTTTTTTTTAGTTCAAGTTAGGGAACAAGCTTTCACATGTAAGTCCCTTCTCCCTCTCCCTCCCCTCACCCCATCCCTCCTCCCCCACCCCTGTGTCTTCTTTTTTTAATTTTTTTCATCATGTGTCTTCTTAAGTCATCACAGTATTCCTTTATGTATCCTTGTACTGTAATATGCTTCCACTATGTCCAATTTTTCTATCTATGTCCTATTGTGCCTTTATTCTGTCAGTTTGAGTCATCACAACTTTGTCATCTTATTAGCTTACTGAGACATATGTGCCCTATTGAGTCATCACTATGTCCCATCATGTCATCATAGTTCACTGTTATGCTATAAGTGGTTTATTTTGCCATTAACATGCCATATTGAGTCATCATTATGCCATATTGAATTATGACTGTACTGTATTGAGTCACAACATTGTCTTTCTGTGCCATCACAGTGTTCTATATTGTCATTTCAGTGATGTGCTGTTTTAACTTTGCCCTTTAGTACCAACATCATGCTCTCTTTAGTCACTAAAGTTCCTTTTGTGTCGTTGCTTGCCTATTGAACCATTACTATGCCCTATTATGCTACTTCTTTGCCCTTTATGCCATCACTGTGGCCTAGTATGTGTTGCTACTATGTTCTAATGTGCCATGACTGTGACCTGTTATGATATCTCTGTGTCCTTTTAAGTCAACACTATTTACTAGTTTTTTATCTCTAAAGCCTATTGTGCTATCACTATTCTCTATTGACTCTTGACAGTTGCCCTTTGTGTTATAGTATGATATTGTGTTATCTATGTGGTTTATTGCATTGCATATGTACCCCATTGTTCTAACTCTGTGACCTAACACACAATAACATTTCACTATTGTGCTATGGGTGTTCACGATCATACCATAACCATGACACATTGTGCTCTAACTGGGCCATATAGTTCTATATCTGTTGCCCAATATGCTGTCAAATAGCTCTATTGAGTAATAACAGTAACCTATTGCGCCATTGTAATCCCTCTTGTATCACTATTGTGTTCTGACCTATTGTGTTCTCACAGTGCAGTACAATGTCATCACAGTGTCCAATTGTGCCATAAGAATTTGGCCTTGTTTTGCCTTTATGCGTCTATTGTGTTATCACTGTGTCCTGTTGTGCTATTACTTTCATCTATTGTGTTGTCATTATCCCCTATTGTATCAGCACAGTGCCCTACTTTAATTTCACTGTACCCTATCTAGCCATCACAGTGTGTTCACAGTGCCACATTGAAACATAGGTTTGGCCTATTTGCCACCACTATACCATATTATGCCATCACTGTGTGCTATTAGGCCATCACAGTGTACTAGTGCATCACCACAATGTCTTTTATACCACCATCATGCTCTATTAAGTGACATTACAGTGTTATATCTTACTATCACATTATTCTATTTTGTTATCTATTTGGCCAATTGTGCTAACACTATGCCTTGTTGTGCCATCACTGTGGCATTATTGTGCTATCACAGTGCCAAATTATGTTATAACACTGTGTTTTTCACAATTCCTAGACACTAGCATAGCATTACAGTGCCCCATTATGTCATCACAGTGCTCTACTGTGCCATTTGTGTTCCTTATAAAGTTATCATAGTGACCTACTGAACAGCCACTGTGCCCTATTGTGCCATTATTGTACCTGATGTGAATGTCCTATTGTGTCATCAGAGTGCTCTACTGACTCATCTCAGTTAAAATATATATTATCACAGTGTAATCTTGAGCCAGGATTATGTTTTATTGTGCCATCTCCGCATCATCACAGAGCCCTATTGTGCCATCACGTTAGGCTAACACGTTATCATTGAGCCTTATTCAACAATTTTAGTGCTATATCTTATAATTATAACACCCTATTATGCCATCACTGCTTAATATTTTAGCATCACTGTGTCCTAATGTGCCGACACAGTGTCCTATTATGGTATTACAGTATCTTAATGGGCCATCACATGTCCTATTGTTAAACCACTGTGTCTCTTTGTGTCATCATTATGTCTTATTTTCTCTCACAGGTTCTTATTCTTTTATCAGCTTTATATTCTTTCATCATTGTGGCCTATTATTCTGTCAACGTTTTCTATTCTTCTGCCATTTGATAATATTATGCCAAATCTGTGTCCTACTGTGCCATTATTGTACCTCACTGACTCATAATACTTTTCTATTTTGCCATCACCATGGCCTATTTTACTTCATCTGTGCCCCATTAAGTGAGTTATCACAGTGCCCTATTATGTCATTACAGTGGCATATTGTGTCATCTGTTTTCTTTATTGTGCCATCTCTATGCCCAATTGTGCCAATACAGTATCCTCATGTAGCATCACAGTGTCCTCTTGTGCAATCACTCTGGCCTATTGTGTTATCAAAGTTCCTAGTGAAGTCATCCCAGTGCCAACTTTTTATTATAAAGTTTTATGCTGATATCCCTGTGTGTCTACTATATCATCATTGAGCCATAACTTCACTGTATCCTGCTGAGGCATCGAGGTGCTCTATTGTTTCATCATTGTGGCCTAATGTTAAAGTTATTATGTCCTAATGAGTCATCATGATGGCTTGTTATGTCATTATTAGCATCTTGTGCTATTCTTTTGGAATATAGTGGCATCTGTGTTCCCTATTGTGCCATGCATGTGCCCAATTACGCCAATATAGTTTCCTAGTTATGCATGAAAGTTTCATATTCTACCATTGTGGCCTATTGTGCTAGTCATATGACCTATTTAGGCCCTCACTATGTTCTATCACTGTACCTGAATTGCCCTATTTTTTTTCATTGTACCATTCTATCATGGCAAATATGGGCCTATTGGTCTATCACTATTATTGAATAACCACAATGTCCTATTGTTGTAGTTAGGACATTGCTACAATGAAACACCACAACCAAAAGCAAGTTGAGAAGGGACAGGTTTACCCAGTTTACACTTTCACATAATAGTCCATCAATGAAGGAAGTCAAGACAGGAATTCAAATAGGGTAGGAATTTGGAGATAGGAGCTGACACAGAGGTCTTGGAGGGGTGCTATTTACTGGCTTGCTCATTCTGGCTTGCTAAGTTTGTGTCCTTATAGAACTCAGGACCACCAGCTTAAGAATGGCACCACCCACAATGAGCTGGAACCTCCCCCATCAATCATTAAGAAAATGCCAAGAAGGATTGCCTAAAGCTGGATCTTAAGGAGTAATTTTCTTAATTAAGGTTCCCTCCCCTTAGATGACTTTAGTTCTGTCAAGTTGACATAAAACTATCTATCACACCTATCATAACACCGAATTATCTTATTTTGTTATCACTGTGGAATATTGTACCACCACTGTACCATATTTTCCCAACATTATATCCTATCCTGTTTATCATGGTGTCCTATTTTGCTAACACTGTGTTCTGTTGATGCAGAACAATTCCCCCCTATGATATCACCATGGTCTATTGTGCCATCATAAATCCATCTTGTACCTTCAGTGTGTCCTATTGTCCCATCACAATGCCATATTGTGCAGTGATTTTTCCTATACTGAGTAATCACAGCAACCTATTATGCCAGCAGAAAAGCATCTTATGCTTTCATTGTGTCTTATTGTGTCACCTTCCCATTTTGTCATCACAATGCACTACTATGCATCCACTTTTGCCTATTGTGCTGTCATGGTATCCCATAGAGCCTTATTCAGTCATTACTGTGCCCTATTATCTCATCACTGTGTCATATTTTGCCATTATTTTAGAATATTGAGCTATAGCTGTGTCCTATTGTGCCATAAATTTTCTGTAATGAGTTATCATAGTTTCCTATTGTGCCCTAACTGTGTCATATTGCATTGTGATTTTCTCATTTTGAGGCATCACAGTGACTTACTATGCTACCACAAAAGCATTTTATTCCTTCAATGGGTCTTATTGTGCCACCATTTTGTCTTATTGTGTCACCACGGTGCCCTATTATTGTGCATTTGCTTTAGCCTATTGGGCCATCTCTGTGCTCTATTAAATAATCACAGTGTCCTCTTATTATCACAGTGTCCTAGGAACACTGTAGAGTCACTCTGCTTGCTCTGCTATATAATCATTGTGCATGGTTTTATCATCACTGTGACCTCTTGTGCCATCACAGTGGCCTACTGCGCTACCACAATGTCATATAGTAATAGTGCTATACTGTCACTATGGCCATTTGTGATGCCATAGTGTCCTACTTTATGATCACCTGGCCATTTTTACTTTTTCATGTTGTGACATCACTGTTTCCTTTTCTGACATCACTATCACCTATTAGTTCATCACTGTAACCATTGTTCTTGGTCCATCACTGTCTGCTATTGAATCATCACAGTACCTTATGGTGTCATCACAGTGGCTTATTATGCCATTACTGTGAACTATTCTGCCATCAGAATGCCCTGTTATACTATCAGTGTGTCCCATTGTACCATCACATATCCTTTATGAGACTACTTTTCCCTATTGTGTCAGCGCAGTTGTCTATTGTCACACCACAGTGTTCTATTGTGCTATTGCGGAGTCTTATTGTGCTATCAATCTGACCTATTTTGCCATCATTGTGCCCTTGTGTCATTACTGTGTCTTGCTGTGTCAACATAGTGCCCTATTTTATATGTAATCATTATATCTTTTTGAGGCATTAGTATATCCTTCTGTACTATCATTGTACCATATTATGCCATCAGTGTGTCATCTTGTGTTGTCAGTATGACCAATTGTGGCATCAGTATGCCATCACTGGGCCAAACTGAGTCATTGAATCACCTTATTGCACCATCATAGCATCCTGTGCTTTGCCCTTTTGTACCTTCATAATATTCTTTTATCATCTCAGGGTCCTTATGTTTCTTTATAATCCTGTTCTGTCATCACTGTGCGCTTTGTGTAATCACAGTATCCTATTATGCTATCAGTGTGTCCTGTTATCATGGTGCCTTAGTTTGTTGTTACAGTGTCCTAATATGCCATCTCTTTGCCTGTTGTGTCATTCCTGTGTCCTATTGTGTCATCACTGTGTCTTAGCTTGCCATCACTGTGTCCTATTGTTCACTGTGTTCTGCTGAGTCACTACATGTCCCTATTGTATAATTACAGTTATCTAGTGAGCCTTCATGATTCCGTCTTGTGCTATCGATGTGTACTATGGTGCCCTTCATGTGGCATATTGTGCCATCTTTGTGCCCTATTAAGTCAGCACACTGCATTCTTGTGCTAGCACTGTGCCCTATTATGCCATACAATGTTCGCTGGTGTCATTATTTTGGCATATTTGCCAGATATGTGTCTTATTCATCTCCACAGTGCCCTACACTGCCACCAAAACAATCTATTATGTTATTACTGTGCCATACTTGAGCCACCAAAATGTTCTATTATGTCATGATAATTTCCTATAGTGCCATTGCTCTCCTCTATTGTGCCAGGAGCCTGCCCTATTATGCCATCACAGTGTCCTATTACATCACACTGCCCTATTGAGTCATCACAGTGCCTTACTTTGCCATAAACTTGGCATTTTCAACTCCCTTGCCTCATTGAGTCATCTTTTTACCCTGTTGAGCTAAAATATTGACCTAATATGCCATCACTACGGCCTATCATGCCATTACTGTGCGCTTTTTGACATCTTGGTGTCCTATTACATCATCACAGTGTTCTGTAGTGCTCTCACAGTCCCCTATTGTGCCATCACTTTGGCCTATTGTGCCACAACTGTGTTGTCTTTTCAGTATCTTAGTGCCCTATTTTGTCATCATTGTGTTCTATTGTGCTTTCACAGTTCCTCAATGTGCCACCACTTTATCCTGTTGGGCCCTCAGTGTGCCCTCTTGTACCATTTCAGTTCCCTATCTGTCAGATTCATACACACACATAAAAACAGTCATAATCTGAAGTGTGATGTGGTAAAATAGCTGTGAGCGGAAAGTAGGAGGTGAGAGGGAAGTAGAGAAAAGGGGAAAAACAAGAGAGGTAGAGAGTTAGGTGACCTCAGGAGCACCTACCAATTTTTTACAAGAAAAGAAAGACTTGAAAGTTCAGCATGCACATGCCCATTGACATTAATGATGACAACAAGGTCTGTAAAGGAAGTAAGTTTGGAAGAGAACTTCAGTATTACTTTAGATTCCAAAGACATATTTACTAAATATAGGGTCATCCAAGAAACCATTCAGAATAGAGTATTGAATATTACCGGGGAGGTCAAATTTCAAGAGATAGTGTGTTTCCAATGAAGTATTATTAAAATGTAAACATTACTTTAGAAGTTCCAAATATGTCTGTTCCCTAATTGCTGTGGGTTGTTTAGGGGAAGAAACCTTGCAGGGAAATCCTTGCAGTTTTTTATTACAACAATGGAACTAAATTCAGGTCAACTATCAGATCCCTAAAGGGAGATAACCTGGGCCATTTGTCTGATGCAATCTGCACCTGACAGCTCACTGCTCTTCAGGGAAACACAGGGCAGCCACTTCCTTAACATTCAAAGTTCAGCTCTTCTGTTGGAGCCAAATTCTCTGCAGCTGCTCCTCTCTCATCTTCCCTAGTGATCCTGCAAGATGAGTTCTTTAATGGAATCTGTGGATGACTTCTGGAGTTTCAAGACTCTGAAGAGAAGGAGCTGTGTATAATATTTCTTTATGTTTTGCCAAGAATGTAACATTGAACTAGAAACATAACAGATCACAGAATGTATCAATATGATCATCAACCCATAGTTCAAAACCTTGCTATGTCTTTTATAGCTAATCAGTGAAGCATATTTCATAATCTTCTGGATTTGTTGTCTAAGATATAGTGAAAATAATGTATATCTCAGAAAGCTTCTGCAACCCACGCAATGGCACTGTATTAAAGTTCAGAGACTGGGCAAAGATATTTGATAAAGTTTAATAATAGCAGCCACCTACACAGCACTTCATAAGGGTCAGATATTGACCCTTAGAGATAACATAAAAGAGTGTAGATTTGCACATTCATTTATTCTTCACAAAAGTTGAACAAGAAATTGTTATTTCCATTTTCTAAATGAGGAAATTGAGTTCAGGCAGGAACAATGACTTGAACTCTCAATGTCTGCAGGAAGAACTGAGAAAGAAATAAAACCCAACAATCTGGCCTGTGAATCTTTCCCTTTAATCACTATAATATGCCACTCTTATCCATGTATATTGCAGTAGTAATCAGTGATAGTTGATGTGATGCTTAATAGAGTTCAAATTACCCCAATGTCAGACAAGCCAAAAGTAGCTATTATCTGTACTTTTGCACATACTTTTAAGTTGCTCTAGTCAATACAATGAGATTAAGAAATATAAGTGACAAAATTATTTTTCTCAGATGTTTTCTGTCTAGTATAAAACCTAAAGATATTAAATCTAAATAAAAAATTAATTTACTAGTGAAGTGAAAGTTCAATTCAAATTTGCTATGTAGAAATTGTGCTAGATAGTATTCTGGGGTGTTTGTGAAGGTTCACACAGACATTGAGGACATACTTCTGCCTGTTGTCTGACAGCTAAATAGAGTCTGCCTACATGAGCACTTGCCCACACCAACTCCAAAATAGCAGTTTAATGATTGAGACATTACTCAGGTTTTCATATCACATACCCTAAACTCTTCAGGAACAACCTCCTTAAATGTCAACATGCTTCCACTGAGTCCTCCCAGCTTCTGCCCAGAACCTCCTAAGCATAAAGCACATACTACATAGTTGGGTTCTAATTAAAATAGCAGTCCTTTTCTGGTACTAAATTCTCTTCCACTCTCAGATAACTTATGGCCACAAATGTCACTGTGTATAATAGATCATTTCTTTTACCAGTGTGTGTGTGTGGGGGGGTTCCCTAGCAGAGGCTAGGCCCTTCCATGTCAATCATCATTATTCAAGAAAATTTCCCACAGAGTTGCCTACAGGACATTCCATTGGAGGCATTATCTCAATTGAGGTTTCCCTTCCTTGATGATCCTAGCTAATATCAAATTTGCAAACAAAACAAAACAAAAGCAAATACAAAAGAACTAACCAGATCATTGTATGAAATAATGAAAACTGCCCCCTTATACTAGTTTGTTAATGTTTTTGTCATTATCTGAACCAATATAGGTCCAAAATTTGGTGCTAACAAATGTTTAAACTAGAGAATATTGTCTTATTGTTAGCCATATATCCCTTTAGAGAACTTGGAAAGAATAAATAAATGAATTCAATAGAGGTAAAGGAAAGATATAATAAAGATGAACATTTGAGTTTATTGAGTGTAAATGAAAGGAACACAAATCTTAAGACTTTCTTAAAATATATCAGCAAACTGATTGACCACTAGCAGTTTTGATAAAATAAAATGATATGTGAGTCTGCATCTGTTATTAGAACTAGTGTTTCTAATAGAACTAGTGGGCCCCTACAGAAGCCTCACATGCCAGCCATTGCCATTATCTCAATAGGTCAATTAAAGAAACAAGTAATAGTGAAAAGCAAAGAAAGATTTGTTTCAAATGTGGCCACATTGGAAAGGAGGACAAATGAGTCCAATGGTCTTAAAGTCCTTCTTTGAGTCCAATATTGTGGTTTTAAGTTTAAATAAATATCAAGAGTTGTGTATAGTTTAGAAGTCCTGTTCGAGCCGTGGTCCTGCCCATCATTGTCTTGTTTCTAGCTCTGCTACAAAGTGGTCTGACAGGTTGTTGGCAATATGTGAAATATCTTTCTGGGAGACAAATTCCTTCTACCTGGCACAAGGGCCACAGTCTTTCCCTTCTCCAAGCATGAGGCTCCTTGGAAAACTCCATTTTAGGGTGAATCAGTTGTCTCATTAGTCTTATAGCCAAAAGAAGGAACAGACATACCTTTTAGAATATCTTCACTATTTACTAGATGGGTATAGAGAAAGGGTTTGTGTCAAAGATAAAAGTGAAGGATTATAGGACATGACAATAAAGACAGTAAATTTAAATCCTCAATGATAACTTCACTTGCTCTTCCAGTTTCATGTGCACTTTCTTTTTGAGCAGTGGTCTACACTGTCAAAGTCACCTTGGCCAAAGACATGTCCCTTCTCAAAAGGCACATCATCTAACAGCAGGTTGATGCACAGTAAATACATTTGTCTCCTTTTGCCAAATGAGACAATTCTGAAGAGTTTTCTGTCTCAATAGTGTTCAAAGGATTGGTTTTTCAAGATCTTTGCTATGGCAGTTGGATTTTGGTTTCACTCTCTGCTAAGGTCTGTGTATTTTGATCTTTAAACTTGAAAGCTGTCTTCAGCTCATTCTTCACACAGAAATCACTCCTGTTGAGGGTGGTACCTAGTAAACTCAACCTATGACATGGAAGTTTAAGAGGCATGAGAAAACCCAAACCTTTTATCTCCAAGTACTTATTTATTACTGACACATATTTGAATCTCTGGGGGTGGTTACTGATCAACTGTGCTTGGACCATACACTACCCAGAGGGATAGCAGTGTGGGAAGGAAACTGTAGTATGATTGTTAAGACATGAAGGATTGTGTTCCTAAAGCTAGAAGGAGGGATCAATGTTACTATAAATCTTTCTGCCAAAAGCCACCTGAGCTCCACTGCCATATGTGAGCTTCACGACAGCCGCCTGCCCTAGTTAGGCCCAAATGAATACACAGAGAGACTTGTATTAGTTACAATGCTGCTTGGCCAATGACTAGGATTCTCATCTGTTAGCTCAGTCTCAATTATCATACATCTATATATTTTATAAGACTTATCTTATCGGATGCCTTATTGGAGTCCCTCCTAGCTGGTGGATCACATCATGCCACTGGAGCAGGAGCCGAGGGGAAAAAAGAGTGCCCTTCCTGTTTCTCTTTCGCTTAAATATGAGTCTCCTTGCTATGTCACTTCCTGCCTGGATCAGCACTTCTCTACTACATTTCCCAGAATCCTCTTTGACTCCTAGTTCTGTCTAACTTGCTGTCTCATTGGCCAAACAGTATTTTATTCAATAATCAATAAGATAAACATATACAGTAGTACATTCTTGTACACCCTTTCAAAATTGTTATTCTCCCATGGTTGCATTCCCCAGCATGTGTACATACACAAGCAAACATTTCTCTGCTAACTGTTTATGTTTGAGTCCCACACAGCCAATGAAGACCTGCCTGACAGCAATCCCTGGACTCAATGGAAAGAAAATGGGCCACACCTCCTCGACTGCACTGGATCCAACTTGCTCCATTTCAACTGACACTCCAGCCAGAGGTTCGGGTACTGACTTCAATCAAGTTGAGGATTTCAAGCGAGATCTTCAATCAAGTGAATCCCATCAAACATGGACTGGATACAATTCATTCAAGACTTTCACTATACTAACATTTTCTTCCTACAGGACCCTACATGACTATCATCGTCCCATTTCAGCAGGAAGTAACTTGGAGGAAGCTACGCCCCCTTTCCCCATTGTTGTCACTTAGGATAGTGTATATACCTAGTTAGGGATAGCTTCCTATTGTTTATGGTTGGGATTGGAAGGAGGTGTTCAGGCTTGGATACCTCTCTCAGATGACTTTAAGGTTTAGTTAACATAGATAGTTAGGATGTGACATAAGCAGATTGTTGTATCTTCTTATATTTTACCTTTATGATTGTTCATTTTGGATACTTTAAACTGTTAAGTTTTAATCCTCTTTTAGACTAAAAGGGGAATTGTAGGGGAAGCTGTAGCCACACCTACTTAGGGGCTGTCTACAGGTGTGCCTGACCACGCTTGTGAGGGCATGATCAGAGTGGCGTAGTGTGACTGTGTTTGTGCTTTCGGGTTCACTTTGCTTCTTGCTGTACAGACTGCTGCCATGCCGGCTGGCTAGGTCGCTCTGTAAGTAAGGCTTTTCCCTATTAAATACCCTTATATTTCTACCTGACTCCGTATTGGTAATTTCCCACTATATATCAAGGACACAGTTAGTTAGGCTCAGAACCAATGGTTGATAGGAAGTAAATGCAGTGAAGTTCAGGAGTCTACATGGAATAAATAACACATTTCTCAAATGTGCTCTCTTAATCTCTCACCTTGTGCCTTCCAGTTTCCCCTCAATGTTGGTCATGACTGTGCTGGCCTCAATGATTTATCTGGTGGAATGGTGGGATCTTTATCTTTGTTCCATATCCTCCATGCCTTTTTTTAGAGTACTATTGCTGTGATATTTTTAATGTAGTATCAATACTTGGGAAAGAATTTGTACAGATACCCCTGTGCTCCCCTTTGGGAAGATCTTTGTATTAACTATTTGATGTGAAGACTCTATTTCAGCTCATATTTCAAGAGGACACAGTCCATTGTGGCAGGGTCTTCTGGTTTTTGGGAGTGTGAGGCAGTTAGCCACATTTCATCTGCAGTCAGGAAACACAGAGAAATGAGTGCTAGTATTTATTTCATTTTTACCCTTTAAATTTAGACAGGACCCCAGCCTATGGAGTGGTACCATTCATAGTTATGATAGGCCTTCCCACCTCAATGAATCAAATGTAGAAATTCCCTAATAGATATGTGCAGAGTTTGTTTCCATGGTAACTCTAGATCTTTTCAAACAGGCAATATTAACTGCCATTTGCATGTTTATTCCTACTTTCAGTATGTAAGATCAACCTTCTGATGGCCAGGATTATTTATCCTAGCAAGATGTTGGCACCTGTCCTTGTCTTTTGGCTTCTTGGTAAGAAGTTTGAGAAGTGGACAAGAACAGCTGCTACCAGTATTTAGTGTAATTCTGTGTGAAACCAGGTAAATTTAATTTTCCTAGCAGATGAGCATCAGAATCTTCAAATCTGTAGATCATCAACGGGCTCAGAATCTTCAAACTTGTGGCTTGGAACCCAAAGATGTCATAATAGGAGTCCTCGGTTCACAAAAGAAACTCAGAATGACTGTATCGAGTCCCTCTTCCACTCCTTGGTTCCATCCATATCACACCATGATTCTTTTTTTTTTTTTTTGAAGTCTCTACAAACCCCACATCTGCAGTTTTATCATAGACAACTCATTGATTATAGTATTGTGGGACCCTAAGCAGGGGCTCAGGTAAGCTGAGCCTGACTCTTCCACTAAAATTATAAGAAATAAATGCAATGGCATGTAGCCTAGACTTTGTGAAGTCCTTGATTTCAGCACACCTGAGAGGATTAACTTTATTAGATAGCTATGCCCACAGTTATTCAGACATTTATCTCATACAGGATTCATAGACATGACTAAGGCCTATATTCAGCTGACTCTAGGGAAATGGTTCTGAATCATAAGGTGGGCCTGGCTGAAATCAGATGGGTGTCTTAAGAACAGATCTGGGGAACTCTCCTGGCCTGGGGACTTTGCAAAGTGAACCCATCCCTGCAGATCAATCCATCCAGAATCCGCCTATATCATGGTACTTCTCCTGCCTGCACCCATAGGAAGAAGATAGCCATTGGAGTATTGGACCTGATTGCACCCACTGGAAGAGAACCTTGGACCTGAACCCACCAGAAGAGGGAGAGACCCCATTGGCAACCACTGGTAGAAAAGATAGGAAGACAAAATATAAGAACACATTCAACAACAGAAAGACTAATATGATGCCACCAGAGTCTAGAGACTCTATATACCAGCAAGATCTGACCATCCCAACATAGATGAAGCAGAAGAGAACACCCTTAAAAACAACTTTTTGAAGATGATGGAGACCTGTTATGATAAATCTTTCCACCATAAGCTGCCTGAGCCCTACTACCACATGGGCGATCTCTGTCAGCCGACCGAGTTCTGCCCGCCACGTGGATGGACAAAATAATACATAGACTTATATTAGGTACAAATGCTGCATGGCCAATGACTAGGATTTTCATCTGTTAGCTCAGTCTTACTTATCATAAATTTATATATTTTATAAGACTTATCTTATCGGATGCCTTCCATATGTGTCCCCCCTTGTCAGTGTATCACATTGTGCCACTGGAGGAAGAACAGAGGGGGGGGAAGGCCACTTCCTGATTTGTCCTTCCTTAAATATGAGTCTCCCTGCTATGTCACTTCCTGCCTGGATCACCAGTTCTTACTACATTTCCCAGAATCCTCCTCGACTCCTAGTCCTGCCTAACTTGCTGCCTCATTGGCCAAACAGTACTTTATTTATCATCCAGTAAGACAAACACATACACAGAAGAACTTCCACTATCAGAGACCTTCAAAGAGGAAATGAAAAAAATCCCATAAAGTAAAGGAAGAACAAAACAAACAAATTAAAGAAATGGAGGAAAAGACAAACCAAAGAATGCAAGAAATAAATCTCTTAAAGAAATCAGGGAAAGCCAAGAAAAGACAATAAGGGAAAGAAACAATGGAAACAGTTCAAGGCTTGAAAGCTGAAATAGAGACAATGAAAAACACAGTCTGAGGGAATGCTGGAAATAGAAAAGCTGGCTAAAAAATCAGGAACTACAGATGCAAGAATAACCAACAGAATATAAAAGATGGAAGACAGAATCTCATGCATTGAAGATATACTAGGAGAAATAGATTCATTGACTAAAGAAATCTTTAGTCCAACAAATCCCTAACACAAAATACCCAGGAAAGATAGGACACCATGAAGAGGCCAAAGCTAAGAATAATAGGTGTAGAAGGTTAAGAAACCCACCTCAAACGTGCAGAAAACATATGCAACAAAATCATAGAAGAAAACTTTCCCAAACTAAAGAAACACATGCCAATGAAAGTACAAGAAACTTCCAGAACACCAAATAGAGTGGACCACAAGAAAGGCCCTTTGTCACATAATAACCAAAACATCAAACATACAGAATAAAGAAAGAATATTAAGAGCAGCAAAGGGAAAAGGCCAAGTAATATAAAAAGACAGGCCTGTCAGAGGTACACCTGACTTCTCCATGGAAACTGTTAAAGCCAGAAGGTCCTGGATAGATATTCTACAAACACTAAGAGACCATGAATGCCAGCCCATAATACTATACCAAGCAAAGCTTTCAATCAATATAGATGGAGAAAACATGTTTTCTCCATGACAAAACCAGTTTTGAAAAAATACATATCCACTAATCCAGCCCTACAGAAAGTTCTAGAAGGAAAATTCCAACCCAGGGAAGTTAACTACACTCACAAAAGCATAGGCAATAGACAATTCCACTATACCAAAAACCAAAGGAAATAGAAGGCTAAATCCACACACAATACCAACAACAACAACAAGTCTAAAACAAATAAGAATTAACACTCAATGGTCATTAATATCCCTCAATATCAATGTTCTTAACTCGCCTATAAAAATATACAGGCTAACAGAATCGATACGAAGACAGAATCCATCCTTCTGCTGCATACAAGAAACATACCTCAACTTCAAAGACAGATATTACCTCAGGGTAAAGGGTTGGACAAAGATTTTCCAATCAAATGGACCAAAGTAAAAAGCTGGTATGGCAATCTTAATATCTAACAAATTAGAGTTCAAACTAAAATCAATCAAAAGAGAGGAAGAATGTCATTTCATATTCATCACAGGAAAAAACCATCATGATGAAGTATCAATTCTGATCATCTATGCCCCCAACACAAAGACACCCACATTCATAAAAGAAACATTACTAAAATTCAAATCACACATAAAAGCTCACAAATTAAGTGCAAGATTTCAACACCCAAGTGTCACCACTAGATAGGACCACCAGACAGAATCTTAACAAAGAAACAAAGGAACTAACAGAAGTTATGACCCAATTTGGTTTAACAGATATCTATAGAATATTCCATCTAAACACAAAATAATATACCTTCCCAGCGCCACATGGATCCTTCTCTAAAATTGGCCACATATTTGGGAACATAGGAATCCAACAGATACAAAAATTGGAATAATCCCTATGTCTCATCTGCTCCCCATAGTTTGAAGTTAGAATTCAATAACAACAGAAACTGAAAACTCTACAAACTCTTGGAAATTGAACAATGCACAATTGCACCAATTCTGGGTCAAGGAAGAAATAAAGAAATTAAAGACTTCCTAGAATTCAATGAGAATGAAGATACATCATATCCAAACTTATGGGACAATTTGAAAACATTGCTAAGAGGAAAGTTCATAGCCCTAAGTGCCCACATGAAGAAACTGGAGAATAGTCACACTAGAGAATTAACATCACAACTGAAAGCTCTAGAACAAATAGAAGCAAACTCACTGTGGAGGAGTAGTCACCAGGAAATAATTAAATTGAGGGCTGAAAACAATAAAGTAGAAACAACAACAACAAAAATACAAAGATTCAATGAAGCATAGAGTTTGTCTTTGAGAAAGTCAACAAGATAGACAAACTTTTATCCAAACTAACCAAAAGGTAGAGAGAGAACATATAAATTAACAAAATGAGAAAAGAAAAGGGGGACTTAATAATACACACCAAGTAAATCCAGAGAATCATCAGGTCATACTTTGAAAATCTGTACTCACAAAATCGGAAAATTTAAAGGAAGTAGACAATTTTTTGGATAGATATCACTTACCAATATTAAAGCAAGAATAAAAATTTAAATTGACCTATAGTACATAATGAAATAGAAGCAGTAATCAAAATCTACCAACCCCCCCCCCCAAAAAAAATAGCCTAAGGTCAGATGTTTAAGTGAAGAATTATACCAGATATCCAACAAAGAACTAATATGAATACTTCTCAAAGTGTTCCACACAATAGAAGCAGGAAGGTCATTGCCAGATTCGTTTTACAAAGCTACAATTCACCTTGGTACTAAAACCACACAAAGACACAACTAAGAAAGAGAATTACAGACCAATCTCCCTCATGAACATTGATGCAAAAATACTGAATAAAATACTGGCTGATCAAACCCAAGGATGCATCAGAAATATCATCCACTATGATCAAGTTGGACTCATATAAGGGATTCTGGGATGGTTCAACATATGAAATCCATCAATGTAAGGAACCATACAGACAAACTGAAAAACAAAAGTCACATGATCATTTGACTAGATGCTTAAAAAGCCTTTGACAGAATACAACAGCCCTTCATGAAAAAGGTTTTAGAGAGATCAGGGATAACAGGAACATACCTAAACATAATAAATGCAATATGCAGGAAACGAATAGCCAACATCAAACTAAATGGAGAGAAACTCAATTTCTCTAAAATCAGGAAAAAGACAAGGCTGTCCACTCTCTCCATATCTCTTCAATATTGTACTTGAAGTTCTAGGTAGAGCAATAAGACAACAAAAGGAGATCAAGGGGATACAAACTGGAAAGGAAGAAGTCAAACTTTCACTGTTTGCAGATGATATGACAGTCTACATAAGTGACCATACCAAACAAGTGAAAGACATGTATATCAAAACTTTGAGCCTTAAAGAAAGAAATTAAAGAAGATACCAAAAAATGGAAAGATCTCCCATATTCTTGGATTGGTAGGATCAACATAGTAAAAATGGCCATCTTGCCAAAAGCAATCTACACATTCAATGCAACCCCCTTCAAAATACCAGCACAATTCTTCACAGATCTTGAAAGAATAATAGTCAACTTTATAAGGAAAAACAAATGACCCAAGACCCAAGAGAGCAAAACAACCCTGTACAATAAAGGAATTTCCAGAGGCATCACCATCCCTGACTTCAAGCTCTATTATAGAGCTATAGTGCTGAAAACAGCTTAGTATTGGCATAAAAAATACAGATAGACCAATGGAATCAAATTGAAAACCCTCATATGAACCAACACACCTACTAACACCAGCATTTTGACAAAGAAAAATGAAATTTCTATTATACAAAAGAAAAAAGAAAACATCTTCAACAAATGGTGTTGGCATAACTGGATGCTGGCATGTAGAAGAATGCAGATAAATCCATATGGCAATCTTGCCAAAACCAATCTACAGATTCAATACTATCCCTATCAAAATACACATCCAGATTAAGTTAGAGAGGATGTGGAGAAAGTGGCACACTCCTCCACTGTTGGTGGGAGTGCCAACTTGTACAGTCATTTTGGAATCAATATGGCGAATCCTGAGGAAAAGGGAATCAGTCTACAACAAGATCGATCAATTCCACTCTTATGCATGGACCCAGAGGATGTACATTCATACAACAAGCATATCTGCTCAATCATGTTGACAGCAGCATTATTTGCAATAGTCAGAACCTGGCAACCTAGATGCCCCCAACTGAAGAATGGATAAAGAAAATGTGGTACATTTACACAATAGAGTACTACTCAGTGGGGAAAAGAAGGAATCTTGAAATTCACAGGCAAATGGATGGAACTAGAAGAAACCATTCTGACTGAGGTACCTCAGTTACAAAAATACAAACATGGTAAGCACTTATATATGGATTTTTGATATAGAGCAAGGGATTTCTAGCCTACAATCCACACTGCCAGAGAAGCTAGGAAACAAGGATGACCCTAAGAGAGACATATATGGTCCCCAGAGAAGGAGAAAGGGACAAGATTTCCTGAGGTAATTGAGAGCATATAGGGAGGGTAGAGAGAGCTAGAAGAAAGAGAAAGGGGACAAGATGAGTGGGGAGGAGGACATGAGAGAGCAGGAAGATTGAGTTGGGGGAGGAATAGACGAGAGCAAGAAAACAAATACCATAATAGAGGGAGCCATTATAGGTTTAAAGAGAAATAAGGTACTAGGGAAATGTCTGGAGATCTACAAAGATGTTACCAACTAGCAATCTAAACAACAGAGGAGAGGCTAAATTACATGCCCTCCCCTGATAATGAGGTTGATGACTACCTTATATGCCTTCCTAGAGCCTTCATGCAGTAGCTGATGGAAACAGAAGTAGACACCCACAGCTAAACAATGAATTGAACTCCTGGAATCCAGTTGCAGAGAGGGAGTAGTGATGAGCAAAGGGGTCAAGACCAGTCTGGAGAAACCCACAGAAACGGCTGACCTGAACAAGGGGGAGCTCATGGGCCCCAGACTGATAGCAGGGAAACCAGCATGGGACCATAGAACCAACTCAGACCCCCTAATCATGGGTGTCAGTTAGGAGGCCTGGGCAATCTGTGGGTCCTCTAGTAATGGATCAGAGTCCATTCCACATAGAGGGTTACTGTCTCATCCTAGACACCCGGGGAAGTATCCAAATGATACGACAGACTTTGATGATCCCCCATAGAAGGCATCACCCTCCCTAGGGAGCAGAAAGGGGATAGGATAGGGGATTATTGGGGGGCAGGGGAGGGGAGGAGGGAGAGGGAACTGGGATTTATATGTAAAACAGGCTTGTTTCTAACTTAAATAAAAGGAAAACAAAACAAAAACAACAACAAAAAATAACAGAGTAGTGTTTTCTGAAGGATGAAGAGAACAACATATAATTGCACCTGTGTACAGTGGGCTTTGAGTCTTGCCAATGAATTTGCTTCTGGGAGCCTGCCTCAGGGTAACAGACTTGCACTGCATCTTCCACATTTGTGTCAGTAAGTCCCTCATAATAAATCATGCTCATATTTACACATAAAAAAATTTGTTCACACATTTGAGTATGTTATATTTGGAAACACACACACACACACACACACACACACACACACACACACACACACACACACAAACAAAATGGTTGATGTGTGAATATCTTATTAGCCTGCTTTTCTTGACTGGCAATGAGTCTTGTGGGAATTTAGTAGCTTTTGATTGTTTCAGCCTCTAGCCTTATCTGAGCAGACAAAATAAGGTAGGAACTTCAATCTCTTATTGAGCTCTTTTACCAACATTGTTAAAGCTTGAGCCATCAACTCAGCTTTACTCGTGTAGTTTAGCAGCTAAAATTCTCTCTCTCTCTCTCTCTCTCTCTCTCTCTCTCTCTCTCTCTCTCTCCCAGGTTGGGCTCAAGATTATATTATAGCTTCCCTAGCTCCCAAAGTGCTGGCATCATTCCACATCAGGCTGGGAATCTCTATATTTCTCTTAAAGAAGGTTCTCTAGCTTTTGTATTTGGATATTAATCACCTTCAACATCTCCTGTATCTATAAAGTGTGCATTGCTCACAACAGGTTCCATCTAGAGCTGAAGTTCTCATGATTGCTGGTACTCACATGCTTCTTAGTCATCTGATATCCTACATAGATCAGTGTTCTCTTTCCCAAGTGCGCCAACCCAGTCCATAACTGATGTGTGTTGTAACAATTATCCTGTCACTACGTTCCAATGGATATACATGTTCTTCACATCTCCATGTGTAGGTTTCTCATTGCCTACCAACATGTAGGCTGCATACCAAATTCAGATCTGAAATAATTTTTAGAACATTTTCTTCTGCTACTACCTGACATGAGTTGGGCTCCCTGAGAAGCAGACAGTGAGGTACATTTTTTTTTTCAAGTAGGGAGATTATTGTGAGATGATTTTTGGGATCTATAGCTGTGGAGGAAACTACTCAGTGAGTAGACAGTGATAAAGTATGATTGGTTTTTTTAAATTACTCTATTTCTTTTCCTTTTATTTTTTCATTTTCTAAGACAGGGTTTCTCTGTGTACTTTTTCCTGTCCTGGAATTCATTCTGTAAACCAGGTTTGCTTTGGAATCACAGAGATCTGCTTGCCTTTGTCTCCCGAGTGTGGGATTAAAGATGTGTAGCACCACACCAAACACTCTATTTCCTTTTTAACCACTTTAGCCTCTTTCCTTTCTCTCCCAACCCTATGTACACTTTCAAACACACTGTAAACCATCTAGAGGTTTTTCTTTATTCCTCTGAATCTGTTTTACTCTTTATCTTTTTCTAACTATGTGTCTTTTATCTGCTAAAAGATAACACATGACTTCTCCTCTTGTTTAGTTTTTGTGTTTACATAGCTCATTTAAAATATAATATATAATTAAATACAGGTTATATATAGTCATCTATAATAATAAAAACCTAAGTTAGTTAGGTTTTCTAGATATATAGTGGTATATTTTAATTGGATAAGCATTCTTCAAACCTTTCAAAGACCTACCGACTATGACATTAAAATGGTGTAGGGTTTTCCATGGCAAAGAGACACAACTGCTCCTGGCAAAACCAATTACTTCAGAGAGGAAAATGGGCATAGACAAATCTAGTTATGGGGTTTGTTTGCAACATGACAGAACTAGCCATTTGGGCAAGAAATGACCTTGCCTGGACTGTTTGCCTGTATGGTGTATAAGGTGTACATACAGGACCCACAGGAAAGTGACTGCTGAACTTGCAAAACAAGAAGGGACAGTGCTTTAGGGTTCCTGCTTCATTGAAGAGTCTGCCAGACATTCTGTGGGACACAGAGAATAATGACTGACAAAATGCCAGTACAGGTGAGACAGTTTCAAATTTCCCGCTTTGCTGAGAAGTCTGACAGACACACTATGGCCTATGTGCTGAAGATGGATTCTCCAGTGTTACAGAGGAACTTTGGGTGACTGACCAGACAGCAAGATGTCTCTGTCAATTCTAGAGTTTACATATTATCCTTCTGTGGTTTTTGATGGAGTTGAAGATAGATAGTTATGGCTATGGTTTCATTAGTTATGATAAAAGATAAGTTATATATAAGACTTTAGACTAACAAAGATAGGATAGATGATAGAACATTTTCTTTAAATCTTGCTAAATGTTAATGGACTAAATTCGGTAAGTATAGTTCTTACTTGACAAATGTTTGCTATGTGTAATTTTACTGTATTAAAACCTTTCTTTTTATTTAGACAGAAAAGAGGAGATAGATGATGGGAGATGTCCTTCTGTATGTATGCTTCTCTTATTGGTTGATGAATAAAATATTGATTGGCTGGTTGGCCAGGCAGGAAGTATAGGCAGGGTAGGAGATAAGGAGAATTCTGAGAAATGTAGGCAGATTGAGTCAACATGTAGAGCCCAGGTAGTGAGTGAGTGTCAGTTGTTCTCCGGTAAGCCAAGACCACGTGGAAATACATAGATGAATAGAAATGGGTTAATAATTAAGCCAGAGCTAGCCAATACGAAGCCCAAGCCACTGGCCAATAGTTTTATAACTAGTATAAGTCTTTGTGTATTTATTTGGGGCTGAGAAGGGTGGTGGGACCCATGCAGATGAGAAACTTCATGACAGAAGCAACAATAAATGCATCAGTTGTTTCTATGTAGAATATGAAGCAGGGTTAGCTCTTGAGATTTCTTGGAGATTAAACGAATAGGCTGGGCACATTGTTGTTCCTGGAAAACAAGGTAGGGACAAAATTTGGGAAAGGAAGCCTTCTTCTGATAAGGTTTTGTCTCAGAGAGAAACCCTGGCTATTAACATTACCATCTGTTACAAACAAGTCTCCTTGGTAGTGCTTCACTATATTAACTACATATTAGCATCAAAGCTTATTGCAATGGGAAGTGATCTATCAGAGTTAGTCTCACACATGCAGCTCATACTTTTAAATTTCTTCAGGCTATGGCATGCTGGGGAGTGTTGGGCATAATTGTAATTATGAATGACTACTTGTAACTTGTGACTCAAGAAGAGGGATATACTGGTTATGTGCTTTATTGCATGACAAAATACCAGACAAAGTTAACTTAAGGAAGAGCTTATTTTAGCTCAGGTTTAAGGGTGCACTCCATCATAGCCTGGATTTAGAGCTTCTGGTCACATTGCATCCACACTGAATAAGCAGGGAGAGGTGAAAGCTGCTACACAGTTCAACTTTCTCATTTTTATTCAGTCCAGAACTCCAGCTATTGGCATAGTGCTGCACATATTTAGGATGAACCTTTGTACCTCAGCTAACCTAATCCAGATAATTGTTAAGAAATGTGGCTTGAGATTTGTTTCCATGGTGATTCTAAATCCCATCAAATTGACAGACAAGATTAAGCATAAAATTGTGTGTGTGTTTTTGTTTCTGCAAAAAAAAAAATGACTCAAGCTGTTTTCATTTATTTTTTTAGTGTTCCTTCCAATTATATATTTTTTTCCTTCCAAGAAGTTCTGTTTTTATGCCCCACAGTCAGTGAGTCTTCCAAACTCCTATGCAGCCTTTCAGATATGGGGTTCAATTATAACCCAAATCTAGGCAATCATGCTAACTGGCTTCTTGTATCAAGGCTAATATCCCAGTTACCTATAATTATCAAGTTGCCTAGAGCCATATGAGAAGGGAGTCTAAGTGGAAGGATTGACCAGGTCAGATTGGCCCAAAGGCATGTCTATGAAGGATTGTCTTGATCTGTAACTGATGTAGAAGGACTCAGTGGGCTGAAGGTAATACCATTCCTTGGGCAGGTGGTTCTGAGCTATATGTGAAACATGGCTAAGCATTAATCAGAGAGAAAACTGACAGGCAGCATTCCTTCATTGTTGCAGCTTCAGATTCTGCTTGAGTCCTGCTATAACTTCCCTCAATGGTGGACTGTGTGTGACCTGGATGTGTAGGCCAAATAACGACTTTCCTTTTCCAACCTGCTTTTGGTCAGAGTGTTTTATCACAACAACACAAAGAAGACTAGAAGAGTTAGTTTATGTTCTAAACAACAAATTAATGCTATTCCCCATGACTATTATTTAAGCTCTGAATTGCAGGTATTGTTTTTTACTAAAGTTGGCAAAGTTGAACTGGGTTGCTACTAATGTAGGAATATGGGTGGTCTTCTTACTTGCATCATGAATGGTAGGTACTACATACCATGAAGGGGAGACCAACAGCAAGAGTTAAAGTTACAGCTGGGAGAAAAGGCACTAATTGTTAATCTAATGTTAGTTCAAGCTAGTTTTAAACTGTTTGTGTATTTTTTAAATAAAAATGTAACTGAAAAGATCATCAATAGATCTTTGTTTATGAGTGTGCATGTGTATGTGTGGGTCCATGTGCACATGTGTGTGCATGTATATGGAGACCAGACGTTGATGTCAGTGTGTGTTGCTCAATTATCCACCACTTATTGTTTGACACAAGGTCTCTCACTGAACCTAAAGTTCACCAGTTTGGCTACAGTGGCTGGGCCAATGAACTCTAAGAACCCTCCTGTCCCTACGTCTACAGCACTGGGTTCCAAGTGCATGCCTGGCTTTATTGCTGTTTGTTTGTTTTTTAAATATGGGTTCTGAGGGGTAAACACAGGTCCTTATGCTTGAGTAGTAAGCACTTTATTGACTGAGTCATTGCCCAGCCCTTCGAGACATTTTTAGTTCAGGCAATAACTTTTTATTAGCTGTTGTTTTGCTCAGTTATTTTCCACATGTCCCCAGAATAATTGATCCCTGAGTTCTTGAAGTCCTTTCTGACTTGATGTGTGTTACTATCCTTCTGCTCTCTCCTTTCTGGACATACAAGAATAAGAACAATCATAACTTGACTATACATTCACAGGCAAGTCACTTTACTACGTGTATGTGTGTGTGTGTGTGTGTGTGTGTGTGTGTGTGTGTGCATGCGTGCGTGCGTGCGTGCGTGCGCATTTGTGTTCATGGATGTCTGTCTCTGTGTCTATGCATGGGGGAGCAAACGTGCATATTTGAATGCACTTGCATTACATGTGTGGATACATGCAAACCATGTCACATGAAAGGATCTCAGAGGACAATTTGCAGTAGCCTGCCTTCCCATCCACCATATGGTTTTTGGAGATCGAATTCAGGTCATCAGACTTGGGGGTAAATCTTGCCAGCCACTATTTTACTTATTATGTTTCTACTTCCCCATCCACAAAATGCAAAATTGTATGTAAAGTTACCCCTAAGACATGCCCCTCAACTGAAAATTTTGTGATTTTTGTAAGAAACAGAAACGGTGAGGAGAAATTTTAGCCAGAAATGGCACAGACTTTCGAACATGCTTGCTTCAAAGGCAAATGCACTCAGGTGAGATAAACTTTAATTTTGCTCTTTCCTCTTGGGTAAGGTCATGGCTACTCCACAGTAAGTGAGCTTTTATTTTTCAGATAGAAAGGGGATCTTTTCCTTAAGAAGCTGCAAGCATTCAATAATACCGTGTTGTTGTTGCCTGGATTCCAATTACTGGGGAAGCCTCTTCTGCTTTCCTGCTCCTTGCATTTCGATGTGTCATCTCCTCTCAGTGGAACCAATTGCCTTACAGCTGTCACAAAGCCATGGTTACCCTCGTCTCATCACTAAAATGTGTAATCATAAAAGTGTTAAGTACACATATTCATTTTCCTCTCCTTTAACCAAGCAAGTGCACCTCATCAGCACTCAATGCTGAAGTGATGATTTGGTCTCTGCTGTGAAAGTCTTAATGGAAAAATTAGACATACCGCACACTCCTGAGAAGCAAAACATCTGATGCCATTGCTTGGGAAAACAGTTGCTATTCCTCTTCTTTTTCATCCAATGCTGAATCTCTCTGTGGCTTTGTAGTTTCCTTCCTTTCTCTTTTCTCCTGAATAAGTCTGAGAGAACATATTAGAAAAGGAAGGGGATTATTATTCAGATACTCTGACTAAATATTTCATTTTGGGACACAGGTTTTATCTTATATCTGAAAATATTTTTATTTATTCCAAGTTATAATAAATCTGAATCTAAGCTCTTCATCAGTATTATGGAGAAAGTAATTCCACTGTGCTGGAGAAGTCTCTTAGGAATCACTTCAGAATCCCCAAAGGCAGCCATGTTCTGCAGCTTTCAGCTCAGGTCCTCTCATCCTCTTCCTGCAGTGGTCAGCAACAGTAGACCTGTCTAAATTAGAAGTTTCTAAAAGCAAACAGCACTGTTATTTCTGTATCAAACTTTCACAGTGCAATTACCAATAATGTTGAGGGATATACAGGCCCAGGTAGCCTTGCTATGTGAATGCTTGACACTTCTCTGGGGTGCACAATTGGGAGTAGAACAGTTGGCTCTCTTACCTGGTCCCCTCTTCCTTTGAACAGTTTTAGAAGTCTTGGTATCAATTATCTATGTATTAATATATGTACCTCTATATGTATACATTATACATAATTAAATATAGATATATGTCAATGTGTTTATATATCTATGTGTTCATCAGTCTACACAGCTCTTTAAATATCTCTATATGTATCATCTTTATCATATATCCATCTATCTATCTGTCTGTCTGTCTGTCTATCTATGTGTCTATAATCTATGTATCTATGTATCTAGATATCTATCATCTATTTGTCTGTCTATAATGTTTATTATCTATCTATTGATAAATCAGCTATCACCTATGTATATATCATCTATCTATCTATCTTCCTATCTATCATCTATGTATTTATCATCAATCTATCTATTATCTATCCATTTATTTGTATCTATACATCTATCTACCTATTATCTATCTACCTATTATCTATCTATCTATCTATCTATCTATCTATCTATCTATCTATCTATCATCTCTCCATTTATCCTCTTCGTCTCTGTCTTTCACATTTCTCTCATCTCCATTTATTTACAACTAAGCTTTTAAGATTTCCTTCTCTAGAGCTTGAGAGCAAAGAGCATAGATGACTAAGTTGGGAAACTCCTGCTTTGAGCCAGAATGTAAAAAATCAATGACACCTTCAAACAAAGGTCTGGGCAATCTGTGGGGAAACAATCTGTGACCTGATACAATCTTATACTATTTAATGTAGTATAGCAGGCAAAAAGCAAAAACCTTCATAGAGATCAGATTCCCACACCTCCTCTATTTACTTATGTAACTCTGGGCTAATTGCTTACTCAAATTCTTTATGCATGTGTCATTATTTGAAAACAAATGCTGTATTAGCAGCTAATTTGCATGTTGCTATGAAGGCTAAATGAGTTCTCTGGAAAGGCTAAGAAAGTTGACAGATGTCTGTCATGCTCTGTAGTAATGCTTCATATTTATTAGTCATATACTCCACCTATCTTTGGAACTCAGCTCATTGTCTTTTGGAAAATCTAGCAACATGGTCATCAGAGTCAGAGGTTCCAATGTTGACTCCATCAACTGCTAGACCATTAATGAAGCCAAATAACCTTTCAGTTTTGGTGTCCTCATCTGAGGAGTAGGATGAAGGACTATAGGTGCTATAAGGAACAATGTCTTTGAATTCCCTAGTAAAATCTTAGAAGATCTTAATCTTGAGCAATAGAGTTGCACTTCCTTCTCTCATTTCATGCAGTCTGATTCTATTATCACACTCTTGCCAAAGGGAACCTTGTTTCATCATTCTGAGTTTTCAGTTTCTCATTTTCCTTATCTTAAGGTGCAGGAGTTATTTCTCTAGTACTGAACACAAAATACCAAACAAAATAAATGTAAGAATGAAGGAACTTTATTACGGCCCACAGTCTGAGGGTACAGTCCATCAGGAAGGGAGAGTAAGTGTTTGATCACATTGTGTCCTCAGTCAAAAAGCAGAGAGGTGAATGCTGCTGACCAGCTGACTTTCTCATCTTAATTTGGTCTGCGTCCTCAGTCCATGGGATAAAACCATTCTCAGTATGGTGGGACTTCCTACTTCAGGTAGCACAGTCTAGAAACTTCTATGCCTGAACATTTGTTTCCATGAGTCTAAATCTCATCAAGTTGATAATCAAGATTAGCCATAACACAAGGCCAGACACAAGGTGGACATATGACTGTATAAAAAATCTTGTTGAATTTAGTTAACTCAGAAGCTGGTCTAGATTACCCTTCAAATAGCTTCCCCTGTCATTAGAAGAAGTACACCATCTGTAGGCCAGATCTGGCTGCAGGACTCAGCCCCGAGCTACATTCATTTTTCATGAAATGAAGCTTCCCTAGGACATAGTACTTGCCATGATGTTCTGTTTCTAGCCAAGTGGCCAGGCTGCCTGAATAGAAGCAGATGCACTGTTCTTGGCCTAGAGGCATCATTAGAAAGGCCTCCAGGTTGCCTGGGAGGATGCATCTGGTTGTGTTGTTGGGCCAAATTTAACACATGGGCCCGTTAGCAATATTAATGACTGTCCTCAAATGGGCCTAGCCAAATGTCATTTCTATTCAGAGGTCTTCCAACTCACTATGTGTGTCCAGGCTGAGTGGGATGAGTGAGTGATGTGCTCTTGATAGATAAATTTACTTGCTATGATGGCACATGAGGGGCTAAGCTCAAATCCATTGGGTTGAAATCAATTCATATATCTATTTATCATTTATTTATTTATCATTTATTTACCTGTAATATATATCCATCTATCAATCTACGTTATAGATTATATATTTATGTACCTATGTATCTATGAACATAATTTTGTATCATCTTTCAAGTATTGTCTTATAATCATCTTTTATCAATCTATCTATATATCACCTACAAATCCTTCATCAATCTATCATTTATATGATATCTACCTGCCTATTATCTATCTGTCTATCAATTTTAAGCCAGTGCTCAGATGTCAAAGGCTTGTAGTCTATGTGCTATGTGCCCTGCCTTGGTATAGCCACTCTGTGGACCACTATATTGGAGAATTGTTAAATTGGGTTGACAGGTTTAATAACATCGTTTAACATATAGTTACTTAAGAGTGTGTTGAGTAGCTATTTCTTTTAATTAAAACAGGAGGAAGCCACTCTGGAAGCCAAAGGAACTTAGGAAGTTGATGGAGCTCAGAGACCTACAGGAGTCACATGATTCCCTGTCACATTTGGTATTCATTTAGTGGAGCCACCTATAGGTTGTTCAGAGAATTCCAGGGATGCAGCTTCCATAAGTTGCCTCTCATGCTGAGGTGGGCTTTATGGAGATGCTGCGTCTTTATATTTGTGTTCTTGTAAGTAATTCCAAAAACTCTTGGTTCACTAAACCAGACTTGGGTAGAATAGTACGACATTTATATACTACTTACATTGTTTATGTCTATAAATAATAGAACATGATTTACATAGAATTTATAGAATTAAATATAATTTATATGGACTATGTGTATGTTAAAAGACTAGACAGACATTTGTTCATATTTCCCCAGAGTAAATGTGTTCTTAATATTGACCTGTCAGTGAAATAGTCTCATGACCAAAAATGGTTGTGTGATATTTCCCAGATGAGGGAAGGTTGCAAAAGCTAAGGTCTTTTCTGATTTGACACTTTTATGTTAACAGCCAACCAAGACAAACATCCACAAGCATCTGTACCAGAAGCTCTTGGAACCCACTTTCTGATTCAGTACTTTTCAGAATGGCTACCACTTCAATTTGTGTATAAAATTTCTATTTTCCAAATGTGTTACTGTTTGGAGGTTGTGATGTTATTCAGGCTGTTGGTACACACTAGGTTCTGGCCCACATCTTTCTGCATATATAAGAGAACTGAAATTTCTTCCCCATTTGACAATTGGTATTTTTTTACAAGTATACTGTGTTGCCTCTAGATGGGAACTCAAAAGCCAGTATTTGATTCCCTATAAGTCCTTCTATTCCACTGAAGGACTGCTCCTAGATGATCTCTTCTGGCATTTTGTGAGGGATAAATGAATATTTCATGGAGGAACTTACTGAAACTCAGGGCTGCTTGTCACAGAGCCATAACTGACCTATTCTGCCTGAATTTGGAAATGTAATACAAATATCAGTTATAAGAGACAGTGTAATGAAGGACAAAATGGATGGGCACTGACCCTTGTGCTTGAGCGAGTCTCAGAATCCACAGTCACAAAGACTCTGTAATTCTCCCTGCTGTGTATTTTTTAAACCATGACCCATTACATTGCACACTGATCTCCTCCAGGTGCTAATTAGGCAGCCTCACTGACTGCCCTTGCCAGCTGTGTGTCTTTCTAGCCCAGTGGTTCTCATTCTCTGCTTTTGTTCAAGCCCAGTGGCTTCCTGCTACAGTCATAGAAAATGGGACTCAACCTTTCCCCATCCTTAGCTCTCAATGTGAAGAAGTGGGTAGGAATCATTGAAAATTTCCTTCATGAATTCTACTTAAATCTTTCATCTGTTTTGGTTATTACTGATAAAATGACAAATTCCATATACAATTATTTTATGATGTGCATATAGTGTGTGTGTTCTTTTTTGTCCGTGCAGGTGTATGCATGCCATGGTATGAGTATGGGCGTCAGAAGATAACCGTCGGTGTGGTCCTCACTTTGTACTGTGTTTGAAAGGATTTCCTTGTTTGTTTGCCTCTGCATGTACCAGGTTAGCTGGCCTTCGAGCTTCCAGGAATTCTCTTGTCTGTGCTTCACATCATGCTAAGCTTTTATGTCCATACTGGGAATTTTAACTCAGTTCAGCAAGCACCATATCCACTGGGTCATCTGCCCAGAGTCTCTTTATATGTAATTATTTCAAACACAACTATTTACATTTGATAATCCACATGGTGACACAGAAAGAACAGAGGAGTATCTAACCCTCCTGTGACTTGACTAAGTGTGAGACATTTGGGATCAATGTTATTTCTGTTCCCTGGCTTGGGTACTTGCTAACTTAGCCATGCAAGTGTCCTGGAAGGAGAGGTTAAACATGCAGGACTCCAATACAGAATAAATCACCCTGGACAACTATAGCTTAGACAGTCTAGAAAGAGCCCCCATCAAGTTTTCAAGAGCCTGAGGCTTTACTTCCGCATCCACAAGTCGTGGAATGGGAAAAGGAGAGGGGATAAGAGCATAGGCATTTAAAGGTTAAAACAGAGCTTGAGAACTGGGTAAAGTGAAGTTGGAATGTGGTACAAAGAAAAGAGGGCTTTATTTGGTATCAGGTGAGGATAAAGATGATCTGTGCCTACAGACTTCCTCATCCTGATGGAGGATGAAGCTGTCTGTATCCATTCAACTTCACTATTTGTCCCAGGAAGTTAAGAAAGGAAGAGGCATACCCTAGTAAATGACACCCCTGTTCTTTAGGGAATTTCTGTAAACCACTATGCAGGCCTGTGGTGGTGAAGTTTGATTGTAAAATTTCCCTCATCAACTCATGTGTTAGAGCACTTGGCCCCAGCTGTTGGTACTGTTTCTGAAAGCTGGTGATCCATTAAGAGGTGTGTTTAATCGCTGGAGGAAATGAGTCACTTCGGGTGGACTGTGATGTTATACAGCCCAGCCCTATCCTTGTTAATGTACCCTTTCCTGACTCCAGACATAGTGAGAATAGCTGCCTCAGGGACACCCTGTTGCCGTGTCCTTTCTGCCATGCTGGACTGTATCCCCTGCTAAGCTGTGAGTCAGAACAAACCGTTCCTCTTATGAATTTCTTCTGGTGGGGAGTTTGGTCAAAAAAACAAGGAAGCACTAGGGTCCCAGCTCCAACTTTGTATGCATGTCTTCTCAGTTTTCTATTTATCTTAGACCACTACTCTTGTCTCACTTGTGTTGTTGTGATAAATACTCTGGCTTCCTTTCCCATGTTGCTGTCCATCACCGTGGTAAAGTTAAGGCAGTGAGTTGGGCAACCACTCACATCCTATCTACATTCAAGAGAAGAGAGAAGGGAATGCACCCCTACTACCACTTGCTTGCAGATCATTTTCTTATACCCAGGTCAGCAGTCCATGCAATGGTTCTGCCCACCGTGGCCTGGCACTTCCTGCATCAATTAACAACAAAGACAATCTCTCCCCAGATGTAGCTACACTCTCCCCAGGTGATTCTGGGCTGTGTGAAGTTGACAATTAAAACTGAAGAGCACACCTACTAAGTGTAAAGGTGATAGCATCCTTTGTCCCCTTAAGACTTGGAAATTATGTATCACCCCCTCCTTGCTTAGGAATGGAGAATTGTGTCACTGAATATTTGCTCCAAACTGACAAAATTCATTCTAAACAGCAAATTTATTTTCTCTTTTCATATTTATCTATGCTTGCTAATTAACTAGTCCAGTAGCAACTGCACAGGGATTCTGATTGTGTTGGAGATGCATTCGAACAAATTGAAAGGAAACAAATGTGTGTGTTTGGGCCAATTTTGCCAAGTTTCAGATTGAGTCTGCATTGTATTAGTTCCCCAGGGGAGGTTGAAACAGCTCTGTGAAAAGGGTCATGTGACTAGTGGGAACTCTACACTACTGTATGCTGAGGCACGGCTTAAGTGTCCGTTTGCAGATTCATCCATGTTGAAGACATTTTGCCTCACATGACAATCCCATTGTCACAAAACAACAAAAAAAAATGAGTTGGAGAAATCTGGATTTTATTGTTGTTAAAGCATTGGCTGTAACACAATTGTTTGCAAACGAAGATTCTGCTTTTCTGGACTTTGTCCATTCTCAAATTAATTAGCCCTTTATGATAACCATAGCTGGCACATCTTGTATTCCAACAGACGGCAAGGACACATTTCTGCTAACACCCACGTTGGGATGGTATCTGCAGACCACATCCTTTTCCAAGAGGCTGGGCACCAGTTTGGGCATTATGCCATATAAACATATGAAGAAAGAAAATAAATCTCCAGCCCAACTTAGCACACAACAAAAACTGGAAGCTGAGAATCCACCTTGGAGGCAGGATTTACTTTACAATGCCCCACAAGAACCCTATGAATTAGATCTTATAGACAAATCTCTATGAATTCCAGGCTAGGCTGGTCTATATAGTGAGACCCAGGCCAGTCATATGTATGTATGTATGTATACACACCCCCACAAAAAGAGAAGGAGGAGGAGGAGGAGGAAGAGTAAATGGATAAACGAAATGCTAGGTTTGGGGCTAGGGACAACCCAGGCCATATTCACACACAATAGCCTCTCTTGTCTTTGTTGCTATTAAGATGCCAGGCCTTTTACCAAAAGCCTGACTGTGACTCTTTTGTTCTTACTGAAGCTCTCTAACAGATTAGCTCAGGTGTCTGAATTGTAGGAGAATTATAAGCACTCTAATTCCCATTCTCCAAGGAAGTTTACAGGCTCAGGCTTCTGGTAGCACAGCCCCTATGCATAAAATGCCAAATGTGTCCCTCCTGCCCACTTTCTCCCACCTTCTAACTCACATAAAACAAAATTGTTTACTCTCTTCTTCAAAATGTAAATATTCCCATCCCCTATCCAGCACCTGAGACTTAGAGATAGTCTGACCACCAACAGGTACTGTAAACTTCAAGCACGTGGCATGAAACCTCATCTTCCTCTGAGACCTATAAGAAGCTATCCCATATTCTGCCTCATGAGGCTCTTATCAGAGACCTTACCATGCTGTCTGTCTCCAGTGTTGGGTCCTGAATTCTCCTTAGAGCCCCTCTCCCAGTGTTGTCTTTCTATAGTACTAATAACGATTCCATTAAATCATTTACTCAAGAGGACACTTCCCTGGCATTGCTCTTGAGCACCAACCGGAGACCTTTCACAAATGGTCTTTGCTTTATTTTGTATGACACAAAGGGTGGCTTCTTCCAAAATTAAGAGCTGTATGCCAAGAAAAGGATGAAAGTTCTGTATAAACTGATGACATGGCCACTCCATGGTTGGTTAAGGGGAAGGTTTTTATTGTAGACACGAGGCTGATAACAACCAGAGGCATCATGAGGAGTCTAGAGCAGAGAGAAAAAGAAGTAGACTGAGCATGGCCAGCAGACTGAACTAGGTTATGAGAGGAGAGATAGAGGGGAAAAGTGAGAAGTGAAGACAAATAGAGAGGGGATACAGAGGAGACTGAGGGAGAGCATAGCTGAAATAGCAGGGTTACAAGGAGAATGGTAAACTGGGGGAAGGGAAGCTCTTGAGCTGGAGGAAGCTTAGGGTAGGGGGAGCTGAGAAGAGCCAGGACGCCAGCCTGGACTCTGGAATATATAACAAGTAGGCACTTGTGATACTGAGGGAGTCTGGAGGCCACCACGTGCTTTGGCATTCTAATAAGCACCACAGAAAACCATTTGTTCTTTCTGCCAGTGATAAGGGAAATGGCTCTTTTAGTAGAAGAGGACCAGCTTCACAAGATCCTGAAGAATGCTGGCTTTTTTCTAACTACCATAATTTGGGGAAACAGATTTTCCATTGGACCTGACAGTTTCTACTACAAAACATTATGTAATGGTTCATGAGCTTCCAACTCCTTGTAAGCTCATGAACAATGGTGGGCTGCATTTGCTTAGGGTGCTCCCTTCAAATTTTTGGCTACAGAAGTCACCATTGAACTTGTCGTCTTCTTCTCCTCAGGGCTGGTTGTGATATGACTTCAGACAAGGCCTTCTCTCAAGTCTGTGCACACTCCAAACCTACCATCTGTTGTCACATTGTGAATTCTCTCTCTCTCTCTCTCTCTCTCTCTCTCTCTCTCTCTCTCTCTATTTCTCTCTCTCTCTCTCTCTCTCTCTCTCTCTCTCTCTCATCTTCCTTCTTTTTCATGTGCATGCGTATATGCTGTAGGTTAGTGTTCAGGAAGATGTATGTACACGTGTGTGCATATGAAGGTCAGAGGTTGATATCTAGTTCTTCCCCCATCACTCTTCAATTTTTGTTCTGAGATAGGCATCTCACTGAACCTGGCCTTCATGGATTTGGCTGAGTTGGCCAGGCAATCAGCTCCATGATCTGCCTGTCTCCATCCCTTCATCCCCACTATGTTGCTTCCACATCTGGCTTTTTACATCAATTCTGGAGATAGAACTCAGGTCCTCCAGCTGTATAGCTGCTCTTTACCCACTGAGCCATCTCCCTAGGCCTGCATGCTCATCTCTTTTTATGACACCCTCCTGCAAGAAAATGCTTCTTCTTCTGCTCATTTTCATCATCATACAACTACTGGTTTTATTCACATTTACAATCCAATTACCTCTGCATACAGTGTAAAATTAATTTGTCCCCTTTATGTGTATTATATCAGTTTTCCTCTGACACAATAAAAGTAAAGAAAGAAAGCAATTAATTAGCTTTACAAGTAAGATTGTTATGAAGAAGGAAATAGAAAAGTTTTGGTATTTTGTAAGTGAAGTTGGCTTCTGAGTGGCTCTGATGAACCAGATGCGGGTGGGGTTGTTTTATTTTAATGTGTACCTATTCAGGTTTCCAATACATTACTATGCATTTCATTCTCAACCTTCCCTCCCATCCCAACTTAATTTGCAAAATGAAAAGATGCATGCTTCATCTATGGGTGAGTGGATCTGTTTAATTGGCAAGTTGTCATGATTTTTCGTAATGATGGTTTTTTAACTATGTGAAAAAAAGACAAATGGTAAATTATAGGAACATCATTTGTCATTTGTGCAATGATGGCCTCTGAATTCTAAGTGCTGTGTGCAATAGTGCATCTGTTATTCTCTGTGACAAATAGGATGATCAAAACCTCTAATAGATTATATTGTTTTTTTTTCCCTCCTGACAGGTTTGTTTATTCTTTCTTCCATGTTTAGGAAACCCACTCCTACTCATCAGCCTCAACTTGTGCCCAAGGCAGAGGTAGGACAGAGTACAAGTCAAACCTTACTCTACAAGCAGGACAGCTACAATAATGATTAGGACATAGGGTGTCCTTGCCAAAAGCTAGGGGAAAGACATGGGAATTGAATTTGCTAGAGAGGTAGCAGTAACTTTTCACTAGTTATGTTTTATTCTCTTGTCATCTCAGAGAGATGTTGGAGGAGGGTACCATAAGAGTGTATTTCAAACAAGGTTGTTGAACAGTCTACAGACACACACTCTTTCATCTGGGTTAATGAGATTGTCTGTCTGTCTGTGTGAATGAAATGCATTGATAGTCCTTACTTATGAAAGTAGCAAAATGAATAAAATACTAGAAAATAATAGTGCAATTGTTTCTATGATGGCAACAAAGGACACTTTAGTCTATCCTGCATGTTCCTTTAAAAACAGAGCTGGGAAGATGGCTCAAAAGTTAAAGTGCTTGATATTTAAGCATAAGGAACTGAGTTCAGATCTCCCATGTAGACTCTGAGAGTCACAGCACAATTCTGTAACTCAGGCCTGGGTAGGACAGAGACAGGTGGATCCCTGAATTTGCTGCTGGCCACCCTAGCCAAAAGATTGAGCTCAAGCTTCAGTGAGAAGAGTGGAGAGTGAAAGAGAGGAAGATGCTCAACCCTGACATCTGGCTTTGATTTTAAGTATATGCACGTCTCTCTCTCTCTCTCTCTCTCTCTCTCTCTCTCTCTCTCTCTCTCTCTCTCTCACACACACACACACACACACACACACACCTGCATATACTACACACAATACACACTTGCATATACCACAACACACACATCTGCATATACCACACATATACACACACCTTTATATGCCACACACACATATACACACTCATGAAAATAAATAAATGTAATAGAAACAACTTTAAAAGAGAATGTTCTACTGGAACAGAAGGAACACATCTAGAAACAGCTCCAGGAAGAGCCCTGTCTGACCCTTTCTCTATGACACTCTTCATTGTTTTTTCTTGTTTTCAAGGCACAATGGTGTCTCCTTTGGTGACCTGGTACTCACTAAAGTATTCTGACTTCCTGTGTGAAAACCTCCTGGGGTTTAACACAAGGACAGCTCCATTCAAGTAGAAAAAGGCTTTGTTCCTGCAAGCAACCCATCTAAGGACTGGCAACAGAAGAGAGGTCACATGTCATAGACCCAAACCTAGTTATGAGAAGCTCAAGGAGGAGAAGTTAACCAACAAGTTTACTCAAGTTAAAAGTGAAACTAAACTTCTGCCATGGATAAGGTTTCCATATGATGAACTGGCTTGGTGTTAGGATGGCTATTCTTCAATGTCAACTTGATTTAATCTGGAATCAAGCAAGTGATGTAGGACTGTGGGGGGCATTTCCAGGGAGGACCACCTATCTCTTTTCCATATCTTGGTATGATTTACTTTCACAGACATTATTACATTTAAGGTATTCAGTTTGCATTTTCAAAGAGATAAAGTCTTAGAGAATTAAGTGACTGGATAAACTAATAGCTCATTAATGAACTTGTAGCTTAGTAGAAAGGTAATGAAGCGCTTATTCTGTGAGAGGTCCTGTTGATGGCAGGTGCCCAGTGTGGGGCATGTACTTGGCCCATGATCATGAGCAAAATCTTCTGTGACGTCTACTTCCTTCACAATACCAGAAAATACAGAGTAGAGCCACTATCAGAGAATACCTAGTCTCAGGGGAAAGTTGGTTTTAATTCTATCTTGCTGTATTTATACCCAAATGTCAAAGGAAAGCTGGTATAACCTGTGTATTAATTCAGTCATATGCTTCAGATAAAACATTGCTTCCAGGAAGAACTCTGGCTTCGAAGATCTATCAAAGTGCCAGCATGGTGGCCACACCTTTCCATCTGCCTGCAATGTGACAAATGAACCTCTGAGATAAGAGGACTTGCTTCGACACCTCAGGCATGAAATAATCACAGGCTTGCTCCTTCTTTGAACTCTGAAACTAGGAATGCACAAAGGAAAGTTATTTTAATATGTGAATGTAGTAGCTTGTCCAGCAAGACCAAGATAAACATATGGTGTATGAAAAGACCTTTGTCCAGGTAGAAGCTGCTGTGATAGGATGTGAAAAGGAGGAACTGCTGAAGGTTCTGTGTGCATTCAGGAAAGCCAAGAAGTAGGAGGGACCTAAGCAATGAGGGAAAGGGGCTTAGGGAAAGACAATGGGAGATGGTAGGAATGTCAGGTGAGGACCAAATAGAGTGGTAGATGTGGAGTGGAGCTGCCCCGAGTCTATGAGGTAATGTATATATTGCGAATGGCAGGGCCAGAGAAATGGAATTGTCCAAGCCCCTTTTATCCCAGAAGATCATGGGTGTCTCCTGGACACTATGTTCCTGGATTTGATTCACTGTTGGAATTTTGTTTTGCTTTGACCCAAACAAAACTGTGCCATGGTTCTTCACTTTTGGAACAAGAAAGTACACAGTTTATTTTGGATTTTCAGGAGCCCAAAGTTAAAGAAGACACTTTTTCCCCCATTTTTAAAAATTTACATTAGAAACAATGTTTACATTGTTTTACATGTCAGTCCCAGTTTCCTCTTCCCTCCTCCCCTGCCCTGCACCAACGTCATATCCCATCCCATTTCTGCTCTCACCCACCCTGGGGGATCTTTAAAGTCTGTCATATCATTTGGAGCAGGGCCTTAGGCCCTCCCTTGTGTGTCTAGGCTTAGAAAGTAGCCCTCAATGTCGAATGGGCTCCCAAGTGCATTCCTATACTAGGGATACATACTGATCTATTACTGGAGATCCCATAGATTGCCCAGGCCTCCTAACTGACACACATGTTCAGGGGGTCTGGGTATGTCCTATGGTCCTAAGCTGGTTTCCCAGCTATCACTCTTGGGCCCATGAACTCCTCCTTGTTCAGGTCAGCTGTTTCTGTGGGTTTCTCCAGACTGGTCTTGACTCGTTTGCTCATCACTCCCCCCCTCTCTGAAACTGGATTCCAGGAGTTCAATACAGTGTTTAGCTGTAGGTATCTGCTTTTGCTTCCATCAGCTACTAGATGAAGGCTCTAGGATGGCATATAAGGTAGTCATCAATCTCATTATTGGAGAAGGGCATTTAAGGTAGACTCTCCACTATTGCTTAGATTGTTAGTTGGTGTCATCCTTATAGATCTCTGGACATTTCCCTAATGCCAGATTTCTCTTTAAACCTATAATGGCTCCCTCTATGATGGTATTTCTTTTCTTGCTCTCCTCTATTCTTCCCCCAACTCAATCTTCCTGCTCCTTCATGTCCTCCTCTCTCCTCCTCTTCTCCCCTTCTCTTTCTCCTAACTACCTCTCTCCTCCTGCCATGCTCCCAAGTATCTCAGGAAATCTTGCCCCATTCCACTTCTCTGGGGACCATGTATGTCTCTCTTAGGGTCTTCCTTTTTCCTAGCTTCTCTGGCGGTGTGGATTGTAGGCTGGCAGTCCTTTGCTCTATGTCTAAAATTCATGTATGTGTGAGTACATACTAGGTTTGTCTTTTTGTGACTGCGTTACCTCACTCAGGATGGTTTCTTCCAGTTTCACCCATTTGCCTGTGAATTTCATGATTCTATTGTTTTTTTTCTGCTGAATTAGTACTACATTGTGTAAATGTACCACATTTTCTCCATCCATTCTTCAGTTGAGGGGCATCTAGGTTGCTTCCAGGTTCTGGCTATTACAAATAATGCTGCTATGAATATAGTTGAACAGATGTCCTTGTTGTATGAATGTGTATATTTTGGGTATATGCCTAGGAGTAGAATTGCTGGATCTTGTGGTAGACTGATTCTTATTTTCCTGAGGAATCACCATTCCAAATGGCTGTACAAGTTTGCACTCCCACCAGTAGTAGAGGAGTGTTTTCCTTTCTCCACAACCTCTCCAGCATAAACTATCATTGGTGTTTTTTATTTTAGCCATTCTGACAGGAACAAGATGATATCTCAAGAGTTGTTTTGATTTGCATTTCCCTGATTGATAAGGATGTTGTGCACTTTCTTATGTGTCTTTCAGCCATTTTAGATTCCTCTATTGAGAATTCTCTAGTTCTGCACCACACTTTTTAAACTGGATTTTTGGAGTTTTGGTACTAGTTTCTTGAATTCTTTGTATGTTTTAAAAATCAGCCCCCTGTCAGATGTGGGGTTGGTGAAGATCTTTTTCCATTCTGTGGGCTGCCATTTTGTCTTGTTGACTGTGTCCTTTGCCTTACAGAAGCTTCTCAGTTTCAGTAAGTCCCATTTATTAATTGTCCATCTCAGTGTCTGTGCTACTGGTGTTTTGTTCAGAAATCTCTGTCCTGTACCCATTCATTCAAGGGTACCTCCCACATTCTCTTCCGAAAGGTTCAGTGTAGCTAGATATATATTGAGGTCTTTGATCCATTTGGGATTAAGTTTTGTGCATGGTGATAGATAATGGAGCTATCTGCAGTCTTCTACATGCCAGCATCCAGTATGCCAGCACCATTTGTTGAGGATGCTTTGTTTTTTCTATTGTATAATTTTAGCCTTTTTCTTAAAAATCAGGTTTTAGTAGGTGTGAGGGTTAATATCAGGGTTTTCAATTCAATTCCATTGGTCTACCTGCCTGCTTTTGTGCCAGTAGCAAATGGCTTTCAGGACTATAGCTCTATAATAGAGCTTGAAGTCAGTCAGGGGTGGTGATGCCTCTGAAAATTCTTTTATTGTACATGGTTGTTTGTCTATTCTGGGTCATTTTTTTCATACAAAATTGAGTATTAATCTTTCAAGGTCTGTGAAGAATTGTACTGGTATTATGATGGGGATTGCATTGAATCTATAGATTGCTTTTGGCAAGATTGCCATTTTTACTATGTTGATCCTACATATTCAAGAACATGGGAGATATTTCCATTTTCTGGTATCTTCTTTAATATCTTTCTGTAAAGACTCAAAGTTTTTGCTGTATAGGTCTTTCATTTGTTTGATTAGTGGTACCCCAAATATTTTATGTTGTTTGTGGCTAATTATAAAGGGTGATGTTTCTCTGATTTCTTTCTCAACCCGTTTATGATCTGTATATAGTAGGGCTATTGATTTTTTTTTTTAGTTAATCTTATATCCTGCTACTTTGCTGAAGATGTTTAACAGCTGTAGGAGTTCCCTGACAGAGTTTTTCAGGTCACTTAAGTAAACTATCTTATCATCTGAAAATAGTGAAAGTTTGACTTCTTCTTTTCCAATTTGTATCCCCTTGATCTCCTTTTGTTGTCTTATTGCTCTAGCTAGAACTTCAAGTACAATACTGAAGAGGTATGGGAGAGTGAACAGCCTGTCTTGTTGCTGATTTTAGAGGAATCATGTTGAGTTTCTCTCCATTTAGTTTGCTGTTGGCTGTTGGTTCACTGTATATTGCTTTTATTATGTTTAGGTACTTTCCTGTTATCTCTCATCTGGGAAGATACATTTGGATATTGTAAAGAGATTGAAATTTTAATGTATTTGAAATTTTTAAAGAGATTGTGATACTTTGAAAATTACAGTCTGTTTTATATTGTGATTATAACATGAGATCTTGGGGATAAGTCAGAAAGGATAGTTAAGGTTTAATGGTTATGCGTCTGTGTGTCAAACTGACAAGGCATCAGTTAGGTACTGGTTAGGTTTTGTCAACTTGACATAAATTAGAATTATATGTAAAATAGATCTAACAGCTAGATACGATATTCATCCCCCCAAACTGACTTCACTTTCTTTGTCAAATGGCCTCACCCTATAAGGCTACAGTGGCAAAGGGCTGTCCTCTATAGGTGGCCCCATGTACCTTCTGCCATTAACCAATTCTCCCAGACCCTGGGTTGACAAATAGCTACCCAATTGCCTAAGCTTGCCTACAAGTACAGGCCAGAGACAGAGCATAAGAAACAAAGGCTGCTGGCCCATGCTGAGAAGAGGGCTGCTGGTAAAGGGGGTACCCTCACTCAGATATGCCCTAACTTAGATCAGGATTCAATATGGTCACTACCCTGGTGGAGAACAAGGAGTCTCATCTGGTGGTAATCACCTGTGCTGTAAACACCATTGAGCTAGTGGTCTTCCTGCATTCTCTTGTCTGAAGCTGGGGTTGCCCTACTTAATTACTAAGTGGAAGGCTGGGCTGGGAGGCTGTTCTACAGGAAAACAGGCACCAGTGTTAACTTCACCCAGGTTAACATGGAAGACAAAGGTGCTCTGGCTAAGCTGGTGGAAGCTAACAGGACCACTTACAACAACAGATACAGTGAGATCTGCCACCACTGGAGAGGCAGAGTCCTGGTTCAAAAATTTTTGGCTTGAATTGACAAACTGGAAAAAACAAAGGGCGAAGATCTTGCCACTGAGCTGGGTTTAAGATACTCCTCTAAGTTTTCTGCACATAAATGCAATTTTAAAGTTGCCCCACCTCCAAAAGAAGAAAGAAAAAGAAGAACAAAAGAAAAGGAAGGAAGGAAGGAAGGAAGGAAGGAAGGAAGGAAGGAAGGAAGGAAGGAAGCACGCAGGTTAAGTAAGCCGAGGAGCAAGCCAATGAACAGCTTTCCTCTATACTCCCGACTCTGCTCTGTTTTGAATTCTTGCCCTAACTGCCTTCAGTGTAGGGTACTGATTGGGGTGTATAGTCAAATAAATCATCTCCTCCCCTAGTTGTTTTGGTTGACACTTCATCACAGCAACAGTCAGCAGTATGGCACCTCTCTCTGGAAGTGAGCTTCAATGCTGAAGCCTAGCCCCTCTTCCTTCTTGTCATTTCCTCCCTGCAGTTTTCAGGTATTCTTTCATTCCTTCTGTGCTTTTCCAAGCTCTTCCTCTCCTTGGAATAATCTTGACTTTTGTTATCCTACATGGTAGTTTGAGTGAGAAGCATTTCCCATAGGCTCAGATATCACTTGATCCCTGGTTGGTTGCACTGTTTGGGGAGGTTGTGGAATATTTAGGAGGTGGATCCCTCCTGCTGGAGAAAGCTGGTCACTAATGTCAGGCTTTGAGAGCTTATAGCCTCTCCTCAGCTCCACTCTGTTCTCTGCTTTGTATTTGTGGTTGAAAATATGATCCTCAGCTGCCTGCTCCAGCCACTATACTTGATATTTGCTGCCGTGCCTCTCTGCCATGTGGACTCTTATTCTTCAGGAATAGTAAGCCAACATCAAGCTTCCTATAAAGGACTTTGACCATGGTGTTTTATCACAAAATAATAATATTCAAGTGTAACTAATAGGTCCTTTGGCAGCTAACTAAGAGGTGAGGTCTAACTTGTCTTCTTACCCAGAAGTGCTCTTGTGTTTTCAGTAGCACTTTTTCTATCTCTCCTGTGTCACTTTCCTCATTTCCATTTGGAAGCCAGTGTTTCTTTTTAAAGATCTAATATATATATATATATATATATATATATATATATATATATATATATGTGTGTGTGTGTGTGTGTGTGTGTGTGTGTGTGTGTGTGTGTGTGAGTGTGTGTGTGTGTGTGTGTGTGTGTGTGTGTGTGTGTGTGTAAATGCATAAGTGTATGGGTGCCTGAAAGGCATCCACTTCCCGGGAACTGGAGCTGCAGGAGGTTGTGAGCTGCCTAACATGTGTGGGACACTGAAACCAGGTCCTCTGCAAGAGCCTTACCTGTTCTAAACTGCTGAGCTGCCTCTCCAGCTCTGGATTCCTTTCTTCATGTCAATTTTAATAGGTAGTGTTTCTTGACCTTATATGTTGACTAATGTTTAAAAGCTTCTTGATGTGCAGTCTATTTATTCTTGAAATAATTTCCAAATATTTTTAACCATTGAAATATGAGCCGTAGGATTATTTTATTATTTTCTGTCTCTGTGTCCCCTACCCCATATGTCTGTCTCTCTATCTTTCTCTTTTAGTGCCTTTTAAGTTGGTAATATTACTCTTTCTCCCTCCCTCCCTCCCTCCTTCCCTCCCTCCCTCCCTCTTTTACTTCTGTTACTGTTTCTGGCATCTTTTTGAGCTGTGGATTTAGCCAGGTCTCTTACCAGGTATTGTAACTGTGTTGTTTTGTTCTCTAAGGATTTGTGATATCTTTCTTAATATATTTTCTAATTTCTTTACAATTTTGCTTGAGGTTTATCAAGTTCCTTGAGACAAACACTTGTTCAGTTATTCATTCTAATGCTTTTATGTCAAACACATTTAGCTTCAGTGTTTCCCCTCTAAGTATACATTCTGAAATTGTAAGATTCAATAGCTATTAAGTCATTAAATGCTTCACACTTTCTTCTTGATTTCAACTTTAACCTCATGCTTAAGTGCAGCTGCTTTCACATTTTGTATACTTGAGAATAATTAAAGCCATCTTGATTTTTTTTTAAATTAGGGATATCATAGATTATCTTCAAATTGTATCAACTTGGAAATATTTGTAATTCCATTATATGTTAATTTTAAACTTTATTAGCTTGTGGTCAGAGATAAGACTTATTCTACTAAGTATATTAAGGCATCTTCTGTGGTGTAACCACTGTTTTATACACTTTGACCAAATACATGATTTTTTTATTGAAAATAGATTTTTTTCACACAAATTATTCAGTTCCCCTCCCCTACTCTTCCTAGATTCTCCCCACGTCCTCACTCAACCAGATCTACACTCTTTCTTGATCTCTCCTATTAGGCAGCAAACAAGGATTAATGATGATGATGATGATGATGATGATGATGATGATGATGATGATGATAATAATAATAGGGTAAAACAAGTGAACAGAAAAGAAAAAGCACAAGAAACACATATAGACTTAGAAACACACATATTTGAGTAGACAGAAGTTCCATAAGGACACAAAATCAGAATATATAATATGTAAGCAAAATTTCTTATGGGAGAACAAACAAACAAAAACAGCATTATGAGATAACTCCCCCCCAAAAAAAACCCTCCAAAAGTACTATTGAGTTAGTTTTGTGTTGGCATCTACTGCTGAGTATGGGGCCTGCAATTAAATATGGTTTGTATACCCATTAAGTCTCCACTGGAGAAAGCTAATTTTTCCTTTGTGGACAATTATCAATTAGAGATCAGTTGAAGAGCACTTCTAGTTGGAAATGGCTTTTAGGTTAGGAATGAGGGCTTGTGTCTACTTCCTTCCTCAATGCTGGGACCCCATCTGTGTAGGGCCTGTGTAGACCCTGTGCATGCTACCATAGTCTCTGTGAGTTCACATGTGCATCAGCTCTGTTATGTCTAGAAGGCCCCATTTCCTTGGTATCTCCCATCCTCTGTAGCTCTTCCAATCTTTCTGTCTCCTATTCTGCAAATTCCCCTGAGCCCTGAAGGGAAGGATTTAATGGAAACATCCCATTTAATACTGAATGCTGCAAAGTCTCTAATTCACTGCATTTGTCCAGTTGTTTGTGTCTGTATTTATTCCAATCTACTACAGGCTCCTAGTGACATTCTGCTATATTCAAAGATCAGTGTCTTGCTCAGCCATCACAGAAAAATTGAGTTTTAGTAGATATTACAAACACTATAAGCATATTCACTGTATTGCACTTGCTGAGCTACATTAAGAGTGTGTTGAGGACATAATGTTGAGGGCAAGATATATTGTGCTGTTTATATCTGCATGTGTGGAAATTCCCACTATATCCGTGAATTACATATTGTCTCAATCACTCTGTCCTTTGATATATTACAGAGTTATGTTGACATAATTTTATAACACATAGTCAGGTTATTATATCTGCTTGCCATTGATGTTTCCTCAGTCAATACTATTTCTCTTTGTCATACTTCTTTTTTATCGCAAATATATATATATATATATATATATGGCTGAGAATTGAATCTAGGGTCTCAAACATTAGGAACATGATTTACCACTTTCTATATATATATATATATATATATATATATATATATATATATATTTAACTGGCTTAATCTTGTGTAGTTCTTGTGCATGTAAGCACAGCAGTTGGGAGTTCATATGTACAACAGCCATGCAGTATCCAGATGGCAGCCTCTCACAACATTTCACAGCACCCCTTCCTATGTTCTTGTTTTAATGTTCTTTCTATCTCTCTTTTGTGTTGTTCCCTGAGTCTTGAGGTAGGGGGAGGATTGATATGCCACTTGTTTCAAAGTTGTATGATAGACTGTTTCTTTTTATAGTAATACATAGTTATTATGCCTATATGTATATAGTTTTTAATTATTAAAGATTATTAATACTTACATATTTTTCTATGGAGTAAAGCTGTTGTTCTTATTATTGTTCATCACTTCTACACATAGTACCAATTTCTGTTCTGTTTACTGTTTCTGTGATAAACACATGACCAAAAACAACTTAGAAGTGAAGGGTTCATTTTATTTCACCAAGGTAAGCCAGAACAATAGCTCAGGGTAGGAATCTGGAGACAGAAACTTAACCCATGGCCATGAGGAAAACTACTCACTAGCTTGATTGATCCTGGCTGGCCTGGATATATTTCTTCTGTAGTTTATGTCCACTTGCCTAGGCATTGCAATGCTCCCAGTGGATTGAGATTTCCTGCATCAATTAGCAATTAAGTATATGCCTCACAGGCAGCCTATAGGCTTATCTTATGGACACGGTTCCTTGAGGTTCCTTCTTCCCAGAAGAGTCAGTGAACAAACAAGGTTGGCCACCATTCCCCATTTTTTATATACTATATCCGTTATGGTGACTTGAGCTCCTACTGTTGTGGGAATTCATGATAAGTTGCTTTTTACTATCAAAACATATCTTAAATTACATTTAATTGGATATAAGACATTTTATAAAACATTTCAACTCATGAAATTATTGTTCATCTGAATAGCAATGTGGTAGGGAAAACAGTTCTCATTATCTTTCCTCTGCTTTGCAGTTAGCACATAGGACCAAGATGCATTTCTCTAGTCTAGTTAAGCTCTGTGTGTGTGTGTGTGTGTGTGTGTGTGTGTGTGTGTGTGTGTGTGTGTTTGCTTTGTGCTGCCTATTTTGTTTCTCATTTGTCTTGTTTTCTGATGAAATTGTTTAGTAAATTTCTGTGACCCTTCTCTAAGTTTTATCTGGCAAAGCCTCTGAATCACCCACAACTTCTGGGGTCTTTTATGAATTTTCAGGGGACCTGCCACTTCTGCAAGTTTTATAAATCTTTCCAACTTAGGGCTCATAATTTAAAAAATATTTTAGCTTGGTTTACTTAATTTTTATAGTTAGGAGTATTTTACCTGTGTGGATGTTGAAGTGACATTTAAGTTTCTGGGACCTACAGAAGTAATAGACAACAGATACTCCACAACTGGATTTACAAATGGTAGTGAGCTGCCCCTTGTCAGTGGTAGGAACCAATTCATCTGCAAGAACAAATTACAAAGAAAACTCTCAGATATGTCAGGCTGCCTGACAGAAGCCTAGACCATCAAACTGCCTAGAAGTCTCTCAGTCAACCCCAAGTACCTATGAGAGGCTGAGACCAATAGAGTTCCCCCAAAATGACACCCTCTGACTTGCTGTGCGGCCAGCAGTCTGGGCAGTGCTTTTTATGTCTCTACCTTTTGGCAGTTGTCACCCATGCTGATGTGGGCTTTGGTGGCTTTGAGTCTTTACTGATTCTGAAAGTAAATGCTCACCTTCCCCTCATCAACCCCAACAAAACTCTTTGGTTCACTGAGTTGAAGTTTGTTCTGTTGTAAATCCTTATCTGGGGCTAGTAGAGATTTGTTTACCTCTTCGCAGGAATAGTGTCACACAACAACATCTTAACTTATTATTACCAGCATTAATGTTGTATTTTGAAAAGATAAGAAAACTCAGTTTATTCTTAAAGAGGAAAAGAAGTTAACAGTATCTGTAAGCAGGTTTTAGGTATAGCATGCACATAGGTCAATCTTCATGGACAGACTTCTGTTCAGATATTATAGTAGAATCCTGGATTTAAGCTTCACAGCTCATCTTTGGCAGTGACTTGGATATCCTTGTGTTCCACAAATACCAAAAGAAAGCTTAGCATTGTAGGTTCTAGCCTTACTCTGAGCATTGTGGGTTATATGCCTACACAGATCAATTAATGTGGCTAGGGATAAACAAATGTTCATTAGCTCTCAAGGGCTGTGTGTGAATTATACAAGTTCCAACAGAAATCACAAGAACTGAGAATTTGGAAATGGCATGTTAGGATGTGGCTAGCCAGTTCTCAAATGTTATTTTGAAAATGTTATTGTTCACATCTAAAATTTTCCCACTGCCTTTTAACCAGAACAATTGGTTCTCCATGTTTGCAAATATCTTGGTTGTATTTCTTACCTTTATTTACTAGTTAGTAAATTAGCGTGTGTGTGTGTGTGTGTGTGTGTGTGTGTGTGTGTGTGTGTGTGTGTGTGTGTTCGTGCACACACATGCATGTAGTAGTACATATGCCATGACATGAGTGGAAATGTCAGAGGATAGTTTTGGAAGTTGGTTTTTCCTTACACTGTGGGTTCTGGTGTTTGAGTTTAGATAATAGGCTTTTGTGCAAGCTCCTTTATACACTGCAAAAATCTCACAACCCCTTATTTGCACTTCTAGTATGTTTCTTTCTTGAATTACTATGGGTTTAAGCCAGAACTTTGTATAGACTCCACAAATGTAGTCCCTGGGCTATATAGCCAATATTGAAACTTTTGGAGTTGTAAAAAGGCTTTTTTGCTGTTTGCTGTTTATGAAACAGGTTCTCACGGTGTAGCTCTGGCTGCCTAGAACTTATAATGTAGACAAGGCTGGCCTCAAGCTCACAGAAATCTGTCTGCCTTTGTCTTGTGAGTGCTGTGGTTGAAGACATGCACCAAACAGGCAATAATGCTTTCTTTAAATTCTTTCTTAGACTGCTATACTGTACTCTGGAGATGGAGACAGTAGGATCAGAAGTTCAAAGTAATTCTTGGCTGCACAGTGAGCTTGAGGCCAGTCTAGGCTATGGACCTTGTCTCAAAATAAGATAGATTGCTAATACATAGATAGAAGAAAGATAGATAAGTTAGGTCGATGATAGATATAGACATATAGGTGATAGACAATGAGTGGACACATGAAAGAATGGGTAGATGGATGAATAGATAGACAGACAATAGTGGATTCATGGATGACAAATGACAAATATTCATTATTCCTCCAAGAAATATATGCCCCAATAGAAATCACATGCCACCAGAAAAATGGATATAGCATTCTGTGAGGTGGCCAGCTGCTACTCAGTTGTCTTTTGAAAATGTTATTTTTCATATTTACAGCCTTGAAACTATTTCTAAGAGCAACTTGTTCTCCATGTTTGTAAATGCCTCATTTGTGTTTTATTTATTTATTTATTTATTTATTTATTTATTTATTTATTTATGTTTTTCAAGACAGGGTTTCTCTGTATAGCTTTGGAGCCTATCCTGGCACTCATTCTGGAGACCAGGCTGGCCTCGAACTCATAGAGATCTGCCTGCCTCTGCCTCACGAGTGCTGGGATTAAAGGCATGTGCCACCAATGCCCAGCTTGTTTGTTTTGTTTTTAATGAACATGAATTTATAAATATACGTGAAGGTATCTGGAACCTTCCTGAGCATTGAAATTGCTTAAGTTATATATTTTTTCACCACTGTATTCTTAGGATTTATTGGTGCCTTAACTTTTGTTTCCTTTTAGGTATTTCATATTTTCAATAAAATGATTGACAGTTTAAAAATCTCTCAAAAGGTTCTTAGCTTCAATATTAACATGGTTTCTAACATATTTATTCATCCAAGCTAGAATGCACCTAGCTATCTTAAGCTAGAATAAAGGAATTGCTCAAAGTCCTACCTATAGGTATCAATTTTAAAGCTACACACATCACTCCAATGATTTTGTTGGTTTTATTTTTATTTTTGTTTCTCAGTATTTTATTTTATTTTATTGATACAAGGTTCATAGCCGAGACTGGCCTCAAGCTCACTATGTAGGCAAGTATCTATCTATCTATCTATCTATCTATCTATCTATCTATCTATCTATCTATCTATCCCCAATATCTTAGTTACTTTTTGGTGTTGTGATAAAATAACATTACCAAAAACAACTTACAGGAGAGTTTATTTTAACTTATGTTTTCAGAGGGGCATCCATAATGGTGGGAGAGGCTTGGCAGCAAGTGGCTGGAGCAGGAAGCTAAGAGATCACATCTCCAAATATTCACAAACCACAAAAGCAAATTGGAAGTGAAGTGAGGCTATAGACTTTCAAAGCCTGCCTTCAAGCCTGTACTTCCTCCAACAATGCTTCGCCTCTTAAAGATGTCATAACCTGCCAAAGATCACCACCAACTGGGGACCAAGTGATCAAATATGTCAGGTAATAAGGGACATTTGTCATTCAAACCAACACACCTAATCTGTTCCAAACCATTCCGCATGTTGAGAAAGGTAGACAGAAAGAACTAGCATTGAATTTACAATTCAAATGAACAAATGATATACAGGCAAAAGGGAGCTTACAGAAGGTGAAATCTTTTATATTCCTAGACAGGGATAACCATCCCCTCCCACACTTCTACTAATTCAGTTATGCATTTTTCTTTTTTTCTTCTACCCCAAAATATACAAAATCTCCTAACTGAGTTGGTAGTGAGACTGGAGCCAGCATGAACGGATTTGGAAGCAAATGCGATCTGAACAGATGTGAGGCTATTTATTGACTCCAGCAAATCATTGTGAATATTCATATACTCCCTCAAGAAACATCATTGTGTTTGATTTTTTGATGCAGTCTTACACTAAGGATTTGATGATTCATACACTCATTACCTTTTCTTAAAGTTGAAGCGTTCTGGGCTAAGAAGATGGATGAGTTAGTAAAGTACTTGCTGAATGAACACGAGAAACTAAAATGGGACACACAAAATCTCCTCTAAAAAAGCTGGTGTAGTGTGTACCTGCAATGCCAGCACTGGGAGGTAGAGATAGGCACATCTTTGGGACTCCCAAATTGGTGAGCTCCCAAGCCAGTGAGAAATTTTATTTCCAGAAATAAGGTGAGGTGAGGAGATAGCTCAGTTGCTAAGTGTTCTTGATGAGTAAACATGGGGTAAAAGCCACTTAAAAATAGTTAAAGTGGCTGCATACCTAATTGTAACCCCAGAGCTAATGGAGTAGAGCTGGGAAGATTACTACTGGCTGCCCTTCTCATTCCACATTCAGTGAGGACCCATCCTGGAAGACATGAAACTGAGAATAATTGAATAGGACAACCAATTTCCTCCTCTACCCTCAGCACACAGGCTTGGGCATAGACATCACACAAACACATACATGTGTACATGTGTACCACATATACACAGATGGGCAATCCATACTGACACACTTGCATTCACATAATATTGAGAGCAACTGAGGACATCTAACATGTATACACACATGTGCATGTGCACTTGTTCATGGACTCTCTCTCTCTCTCTCTCTCTCTCTCTCTCTCTCTCTCTCTCTCTCTCACACACACACACACACACACACACACACACACACACACAAAGTACTGAGTTCTAAAATCAACCGAACTTCAAGGTTTAAATCAGGAGATACGGTCCGTACTAGACTGCTTTAGCCTCTTCTCAGGCCAGCAGGCTTTCAGAAGAAGAACCTCTACCTGCTAAGCCATCTTTCAGGTTTCTCATTTTGTGTTTTCTTTCTTCTTAGTTCTTAGTTCTGATTAGCAATTGTTCCTCCTGATTAACTTTGTTTAAGTCATGCAAATCTGCATTTGTTTAAGATCTATTCTTTACCAAATGTTAACTATTTAATAGATACTTTATATTGTGTTTCTTAGCCTAAATATGCTGATTCATCTTTATCTTTTTCTGATCATGATATCTGCTTGAACTTAGTCTGGATTAACTGTGCCTTTGCCATTAGTTAAAGCCATTATGGCACTTGGAAATTTCATTTCAAACTCTAAATCATGACAAATTAATTTGCTCTGATTTCAGTGAGCTATTACCTATCCACTGGAGTCATAGTATTGATTATCTATACCTCATCTGCACTAGGTAGTAACTAGTGTGGTTTGAAGGCAGAGGAGGAACTCCTCAAGTTCTGAACCCAAACTAGGTCAGAAGAGGGGTGCAGGAAGATAGAATCCCACACATAATTTGCCACCATCACCAAATCAAAAACAAATAAGAGTGAACAATCAATGGTCATTAATATCCATCAACATTATTGGTCTTAACTCGCCTATAAAAAGACACAGATTAGCAGAATGGATAAGAAGACAGAATATCATTCTGCTTCATACAAAAACAAACCTCAACTTCAAAGACAGACTATACCTAAGAATCAAAGGTTGGGGAAAGATTTTCCAATCAAATGGACCCAAGAAACAAGCGGGGGTAGCAATCCTAATATCCAACAAACTGGATTTTAAATTAAAATCAATCAAAATAGATGAAGGAGGTCACTTCCTACTCATCACAGGAGAAATCCATTAGGATGAAGTCTCAATTCTGAACATTTATGCTCCAAATGCAAGGGCATCCACGTTTGTAAAAGAAACATTATTAAACTCAAATCACACATAAAACTGCACACACTTACAGTGGGAGACTTCAATACCCCACTCTCACCACTGGACAGGAACACTAGACAGAAACTTAACAAGGAAACAAAGGAACTAATAGAAGCTATGGCCCAGTTGGACTTAACAGATATCTATAGAACATTCCATCCAAATACAAAACAATTTCCTTTCTTCTCAACGCCACATAGAACCTTCTCTAAAATTGACCATATACTTGGCAACATAGCAAATGTCAACAGGTACAAAAAAATTGAAATTACCCCCTTTATCTTATCAGAACAGCATGCTTTAAAGTTAGAATTCAACAACAACATGAGCTACAGAAAACCTATAAAATCAAGAAAATAGACAAACATTTATCCAAACTTACCAAACAGCTGAGAGTAAACATGAAAATTAATAAAATAAGGAATAAAAAGGGGGGACATTACAACAGACACAGAGGAAATGCAGAGAATCATCAGGTCATACTTTAAAAACGTATATTCCTCAAAATTCGAAAAGATAAAGGAAATAGACAATTTTTCTGGACAGATTTTACTTACCAAAATTAAATCAAGAACAGAGAGGCAACTTAAATAAACCTATAACCCCTAATGAAATTGAAACAGTCATCAGAAGTCTCCCAATCAAAAAAAGCCCAGGCCCAGATGGCTTCAGTACAGAATTCTACCAGAAATTCAAGGTACAGCTAATATCAATTCCCCTCAAAGTATTCCACACAATAGAAGCAGACAGGTCATTGCCAAACTCTTTTTATGAGGCTTCAATAACCTTGATACACAAGCCACATAAAGACACAACTAAGAAAGAGAACTACAGACCAATATCCCTCATGAACATTGTTGCAAAAATTCTCAATAAAATACTGGCAAATTGAATCCAAGATCGCATCAGAGAAATCATACACCATGATCAAGTAGGCTTCTTCCTAGAGATGCAAGGATGGTTCAGCATACGAAAATCCACCATATAAAAAGACTGAAGAAAAAAAACACATGATCTTCTCACTATCCAACACCCCTTCATGACAAAGGTCTTGGAGAAATCAGGGATAACAGGAACATACCTCAATCTAATAAAAGCAATATATAGCAAGCCAACATTCAGCATCACATTAAATGGAGAGAAACTCAATGAAATTCCTCAAAAATCAAGGACAAGACAAGGCTTGTCCACTCTCTCCATACCTCTTCAATATTGTCATTGAAGTGCTAGGTAGAGCAATAAGACAACAAAATGAGATCAAGGGAATACAAATCAGAAAGGAAGAAGTCAAACTCTCACTATTTGCAGATGATATGATAGTCTGCATTAGTGACCCAAAAAACTCTACCAGGGAACTCCTGCAGCTGATAAACACCTTCAGCAAAGTGGCAGGATACAAGATTAACTCAAATATATATATATATATATATATATATATATATATATATATATATACCTAAATATACAGTGACACATTGGTGGAGAAAGAAATCAGAGAAACATCACCCTTTACAATTGCCAAAAACAACATAAAATACCTTGGGGTAACACTAACCAAAAACTTGAAAGACCTATACCATAAGAATTTTGACTCTCTAAAGAAAGAAATTAAAGAATATACCAGAAAATGGAAAGATCTCCCATGCTCTTGGATAGGTAGGATCAACAGTAAAAATGGCAATCTTGCCAAAAGCAATCTACAGATTCAATGCAATCCCCATCAAAATCCCAACACAATTCTTCACAGACCTTGAAAGAACAATTCTCAACTTTATATGGAGAAACAAAAGACCCAGGATAGCCAAAACAACCCTGTACAATAAAGGAACTTCTGGAGGCATTAACATCTCTGACTTCAAGCTCTATTACAGAGCTATAGTCCTGAAAACAGCTTGGTATTGGCACAAAAAAAGACAGGTAGACCAATGGAATACAGTTGAAAACCCTGATATTAACCCATACACCTACGAACACCTGATTTTTACAAGCAATGCAAATTTATATGCTGGAACACAGAGAACATCTTCAACAAATGGTGCTGGCATAACTGGATGCAAACATGTAGAAGACTGCAGATAGACCCAAGCCTATCACCATACACAAAACTTAAGTCAAAATGGATCAAAGACCTCAACATAAACCCAGCCTCACTAACCCTATTAGAAGACAAATTGGGAAATGCCCTTGAATTAATTCGGTACAGGAGACTGTTTCCTGAACATTACACCAGTAGCACAGACACTGTGATCAACAATTGATAAATGGGACCTCCTGAAACTGAGAAGCTTCTGTAAGGCAAAGGACACAGTCAGCAAGACAAAACGGCAGCCTATAGTCTGGGAAAAGATATTCACCAACCCCACATCTGACAGAGGGCTGATCTCCAAAATATACAAAGAACTCAAGAAGCTAGTCTCCAACACACCAAACAATCCAATTAAAAATTGGGGTACAGAAATAAATAGCACAATTCTCAATAGAGAATCTAAAATGGCTGAAAGACAAATAACAAAGTGTTCAACATCCTTAGCCATCAGGGAAATGCAAATCAAAACAACCCTGAGATACCATCTCACTCCTGTCAGAATGGCCAAAATCAAAAACACCAATGACAGTTTATGCTGGAGAGGATGTGGAGAAAGGGGAACACTCCTCCACTGCTGGTGGGAGTGCCAATTTGTACAGCCACTTTGGAAATCAGTATGCTGACTCCTCAAGAAAATGGGAATCAGTCTACCACAAGATCCAGCAATTCCACTTTTAGGCATATACCCAAAAGAAGCACACTCATACAACAAGGACATCTGTTCAACGATGTTCATAGCAGCAATATTTGTAATAGCCAGAAACTTGAAGCAGTCTAGATGCCCCTCAACTGAAGAATGGATAGAGAAAATGTGGTACATTTACACAATGGAGTAATTCTCAGTGGAAAAAAACAATGGAATCTTGAAATTTGTAGGAAAATGGATGGAACTAGAAGAAACCATTCTGAGCCAGTTAACCCAATCATGAAAAGACAAACATGATATGTACTCACTCATATGTGGACTTTAGACATAGAGTAAAGTATTACCAGCCTGCAAACGACACTGCCAGAGAAGCTAGTAAACAAGGAGGCCCCTAAGAGAGACATACATGGTCCCCTGGAGAAGGGGAAAGGGTCAAGATCCACTGAGCAAATTGAGGGAAGAGTGGGGAGGAAGCTATGTGAATGAGAAGGGGAGAAGAGGAAGGATGCAGAGGTCATGAGGGAGCAGAAAGTTTGAGTCAGGGGAAGAATAGAAGAAAAGATATGTTGTAGGTAGGGTTTTAGTTGGGGGTGGTGGTAGGGGAGGATGGGAGGGAGAAGGGAACTGGGATTGTCATGTAAAACAATCTTGTTTCTCATTCAAATAAAAAATGCTTAAAGAAAACTTAAATGTATTTTATCCTTTGTTTTAATAAGTTTCAATAAATTCCAAGATATCCCACATACAGGGTTTGATCCAACTGTAAGTAATCCATTCTTTTCTTTTCTTTTTTTAAGATCTTACATATTTAATAGAGTGCGTTACCCCTGTACAAATGGAAAAAAAATTAAGTTCAACATTCTAGACCAATATGGCTGTTAATTTTTGTACAATGCCAACTCAACACGGTAAACAGGGATACTTTTTTCCAAAGTTGAAGAACAGCTAACGTTTCCAATAATTCAAATTACATATATATATATTATATAATATAAATAATATATATCAATAATGGCAGTATGTTATGCATCAATAGCAGCAACAGCTTTTCCAGGTTCTGCAGTCATTTGAAAAAAATTGTAGAGACATCCAGCACTCTCCATTTTTTTTAAAAAAAGTAAAAAACAAAATCCCAGAAAAACAGCACAGTCCTGTTACTCTTGTGGTACCTGGCACCATTTTGTTTTAAATTAGCTTCTCAATCATAATCTGGAAGGAAACCATTCTGAGCAACATCATTAAAAACAGCTCTGATAAAGCATGTTCACTACTATGTATCATAAAGCAGGTCCACATATGAGTCAGTACATATCATGTTTGTCTTTTTGTGATTGGGTTACCTCTCTCAGAATGGTTTCTTTGAGTTCCATAATTTTCCTGCAAATTTCAAGATTCCATTGTTTTTTTTTTCTGCTGAGTAGTACTCCATTGTGTAAATGTACCACATTTTCTCTATCCATTCTTCAGTTGAGGGGCAGTAATCCATTTTCTTTCATCAATTTCTGTTTCCCAGTGTCTTTTGGAATACAAGGAAACCAAGGGAGTGTGTTTATGGACTTAAGTGTAGTCCTTTGTCAGCAGGGGAGAGGGTGGCAGGAGGAGGGGCCTGGTAGCTCTGGAGTGGGCAGGCAGTAAGAAGGGAGGTTGGTTGTTCCAATGTGTATATCTTCACAGGCTACTTTCGTTCAGTGGGAGCTAAGTTCTGTGCAGGGGATTTCATGCTTCAGATGATAAAGACTGAAGGAAATGGTTTCTGCCCAGGTCCATCTTTAAAACTCTGATTCTAAACCACAAGAATCATTAGCAGAAAGTATAGATTTTTTTTTTCTGAAAGGAAATGTAAGAACTCTGTTGGATTCTGGATGTACTTGGTGGGAAGGGGGATTACCTAGAATGTGTAAATCCAGAGTTCCATCTCTAATAGCAAGTAAACCAGACCTGGTGGGACATACCTGTTCTCCTGTCATGAGGGAGATGGAGGCAGATGATCAGGAAGTTAAAGTCATCCTCCTTGGATACCCATCCCAGGAGGTTGGGTATCTTGAGTTCTAATAGGTCTTAGCAATAAAAGCCTGGAATCAGATATAAGGGTGAAAGCTGAAAGATCAGAGAGATGAAGGAGCAAGCCACAGCCACACCTTACCTCGTCAACTTCCCAGCTGGAAAGCGTTCCTGTTTCCTACAGCCTATAATCCTTTCTCCACCTAGCCTTCTCCCTTCCTGTCTGCCTGTTAGTTAAAGGCAAGCTCGACCCTCTGATCTTCAGACATGCTTTATTTGTACAAACAAGATGTTACCACAGAGTTAAAAGTCAGTATTGGGTACATGAGCTCATGTTTAAAGATCAAACAAAATAATAATAATAAAAAAAACTTTAAATAAGTAGTTGTTCTTTAAGGGATTTTTATGTAGGTATGTCCAGGCCTCAGTCAATTTCAAATTCAGCCCCTATGATTTAGTACTTGTAATATTTGCTTGGTTCTTTTTATGTTTTAATTTTTGTTTCTTCTTATGGTGTTTTTCCTGCATGTATGTCTGTGTGAAGGTGTTGGGTCCTCTGGAACTAGAGTTACAGATAGTTGTGAGCTGCCATGTGGGTGCTGGGAATTAAACTCAGTTCCTCTGAAGAGCACACAATCCTCTTAACCAGTGAGGAGTCTCTCCAGGCCCATACTATCTATTTGTCTATCATACTATCTATCAGTCTGACCAATACAACGCCTATTTTTCTGGTTAAATCATTTGCCTGCTTTGGTTAGCCAGAATCAGTACCTAACTGATCTATTTTGCTATAGCACCCATCTTGCACCAAAGTCAAAGTTATTACTTGCTTATTTGTGCCTAACTTTGTTTCTCTTACTTGACAGTGAGGATCTGGAACTCCTGTGCTTCCTTTCCTTTGAATTTTTGTCAACAAGCATAGTACTGGTATAGAAAGGGTCTCAGTATAGGCTTGCCTTAAATTATTTTTGCTTGACCTTGTTTCATTTGTCTAGATATAAATAAATCTTTGATCCTTTTGAATAAAACAGAAATGGGCTTGCTTTACAAGTAGACACTTATTTTGTGGTTTGAGTGTGACTTGTCCCCCAAAGACTCATATATTTGAATCCTAGGACCCCAGGTGGTGATGCTGGTTAGGAAGATTGTGATAACCTTTGAAGGTGGAGTTTTACTGGAGGAAGTGATGGATGTCTGTGTGTGCCTCTCTGTGTGTATGTGTGTATTTATGTGTGTTCTGCTTGTGGATACAATGCAAGCAATTGCTGCATGTTCATGTTGCAATGCCTCTCCCCCCCCCAATGGGATATATTCCCTAACACTGTGAGCCACAGTTGATAACCTCTCTCTCTTTTAATTTGTTCCTTGTCAGGTAATTTTCATAGCAATAAGAAACGTGATGAATTCACTTGCCCATTTTGCTCCAGTTATTTTGCGTTTCTGGTTCTGTCTTTTAACTAGAAACGAGAGACTAGCATACTACCAACCTCATGGAGTGGTGGTGAGACTGAGTAAGAGTATTGTAGAAAGTACCAAGTGCAGAACCTAAAGCACATCAACCACTGGGTACACAGTAGCCATTATTACTCTGGTGGTCATGCTCAAGATTATTTTAAAAGCCATTTCATTAAATTTTAATGTTTGTCTCTATGTGGGCCTTTACACTAAATGTAATGCTTGTGTGAAGGCCAGAAAAGGGCATTGGATCTAGAGTTATAGGTGGTTGTGAGGTGCCAGCGGTAGGTGAGAGGAGAGTACTCAGGTCTTTGAGAGAGCAGCATGTGTTTTCACTGCTGAGCCATCTCTCTAGTCACACCCATGACTTTTCTGTAATCATTGATACAAATACAGATTTGTTGGAGCTTCATAGATATCTCTTGAATGTCCTCACTATTCATCATCTTTTCTTCCTCAAACTATACCATCACCCATTCCATTTCCATCCCCTGCCTCTTATTGCTTCAATATTCCATGATGGCTGCTATAGTGATGTGAGAGTCAATAGCAATTTTTCAGAATATTTTTCTTACAATATGCAAAGGATATCTTTGATAAGCACTGTTTAGAAACATATTATTTTGTAGATGAGTAAAGACAGTTTTTCAATAAAGTGAGTGGAGTCTATTTTTCTACACATCGGCTTCTGGACAACTAACCTGTTGGGAACACTAGCTATTAGATGGTTTGTATTGTGCAACGTGACCAGAGGTAATGACTCAAATTCAATAGAGGTCACAAGTTATGAGAAGCTATGGTTCCTTGGCAGCTGCTCACTCAATATTAAGCTGCTGTTGTAAACTTCTCCTTTACTCTTGTGGCCAGATGCCACAAAGCAGGGGAAAAAATAAAACATAATGAAACAAAAACATCCTCCTCCTTCACTCCTGCCACCTTGCTATCCACCCTAATTGGAAATCACAAAGAAAGAGATTTAAATGAGCTGGGGGGGGGCTCCCTGAGCTCTCCTGGGTCAGGTGCAGGGTGCATTGGCATACCTACTGAGCTTGATTTGCTGAGTGCCAGGACCATAAATTAACCCAGAGGAAACCCGTTCATTATTCATGACTTAAATGTTCCTGCTACAAAATGGTGATCTATGTCATGTACTGTTGCATTACTGATTCAATTATTCTTTTGTTATGCAAAGTCCCTGATCTGTGACGAGACCTGGGACAAGCTCTTTGAAGCTGGCTGTTTGGAAGGTGGACCAGGAACCCTTTGCTCTTGATGCCATGTCTTAGGAATTTTATGGAATACCCTTTAGGGAACATGTTAGCCAAAGACAGCAATTGATAAGCACATTGCAAATATTAAGCAGCCTTTCACCAGTTGTAATGTGGCCATCTTTAACCTACCTTAATTAGATGATAGCATTGCATGCCTTTTGAAGTAAATTTGGAACTAAAAGAGAGAACAAAGCCTACTTCCCAGAATCTACCACAGTCATAGCCATTTTCCATTGGTTTTTTATTACCATAGGGCACTGATGCCAACTATGGATGAACCAATGGCAATGTTTTTTCTTAGCTATGGAAACATAATGGCATGTTCACAGAGAAGAAGCTGACAAAAATTGCCCTTCAGAAGAGTATTATTTAGGACAGTTAAAAGCTCACATGATGGCCACAAGCAACCATGATGAGTCCCTGACAAAGTAAACATTAAAGTTCTGCAGGCTCAGGGTCATATGCAACCATGATGAGACTGTGAAGAGTTAGGACATCAAACTGTAGACAGTGAAGTGGTGTTTTCAAGGGAGGGGGAACTTTGGTTCCATAAGACAAAGGGAGTTTCTGACTTATATAAATCTTCAGGGGTTGGGCAAGCTCCATCCTATGCTAGAAGTTATAAGGCTTGTATAAGATTAAAGTTATAATTCAAGGTTGTCTTTAATTTGCTCACAGCTGTAAGGGGGATGGAGATTCAGGCTTTATCAATCCTTAGTCCAGGGAGACAGACAGTAGGTGTGTGTTAGTATGGGCATATCTGAAAGACAGAGAAAGACAATTAGAAGCTCTGTGATATAATACTTTTTTCAAGAGTTTTTTTGTTTGTTTGTTTTTCTAATATAAAGGAAATACTCTGAGGTTGATGGTCAGCTTGAGAGCAAAAACAAAAGTATGGCCGACCAGAGTACCTTTAGTCATTTTGACCTCATGGAGACAAGAAGCCACTGATGATGATATAGTAAATTATTTCAGTTTACTTTTGGACTTTATTCAATGGTGTGTTGGTGCATTATGCAGACGACAGACTATTTCAAGTCTCTAGCTTCCCAATGCTTGTACACAGCTGTGAACTAGAAAACTGGGGTTCATTTGAAAATCCCTCTTCCTAACCTCCACTTTCCTTTTCCTTTCTGTCTTCCCTAACTTTTTCTGCTAAAGGGATACCCTTCCTTAGCTTCTGTGACAGGCATTTAGTTCACCCAAATCTGGAAGCACAAAGAGAAGTCACTTTCCTGTACCTGCAGTGACTCTAACCCTCCGCTTTAGGTGTGTGGTGTGTTCCTGTCCGTGTGTGTGTGCATTGTGTGCATGTGCACATGAAGGCCAGAGGTTGACTTTAGACATCTTCCCTCTAAAACTGTCCACCTTACTTTTGAGACATGTCTCATGTGGAATGTTTTGGACCTCCTCAACTTGACTACACTGGCTTATATAATGCCCTGGGTATTCTCCTGTCCCTATGTCCCCCAACTCAGATTACATCACCATGTGCAGATGCTTACATGAGTCTAAGGATCCAAACTCAGGTCTCCCTGCTCACTTTACAAACTGATACATCTTTTAAGACTCCATGGGTACTTATTTTGTATTATTCAGTCTCGTGAGTGACAATGGCAGCAACAAATTCTTTGGGCCACCTTGTAGAACCATAATGAAGACTGGTTTCAATCTGATCACTCTTCACCAGAACTGTTTAATTATCATCCCTCATGCACCTGGCTGTGATCCCACCTTTGCTTAAACTTAAAGCTCATATTAGTGTCTCAGTGATGAACTTGGGTCACTGAGCCCATTTATCTGCTCCTCTTCCTAAGGCACATTGATTAAATCCTTTCCTTGCTTTCACCAGTGCTTGTCTGTTTTAACTGGCACATTGGAACAGTATCCTGGAATATTGGAGCCTCCTGAGCTGGTACTGTGAGCTCTGAAACTCCAGTTACAGTTTTAGTTAACCAGCTGTAGGAAATGGGAGTCCATTGCGCAGCTCCCACCTGTAATATACAAATTGGTTAAGTGTTGTATGCTGTCTAAGCTTATTAAAAGTGGACTTTGGGGGCCAGGGGGGCACTCTTGTTCCAGGTTCTGGAATGCTTATACTATAAAAATATAAATTTATTCTTCTCTCATATATTACATCCTGACTACAGTTTCCCTTCCCTCCTCCTGTCTCAGTCTCCTTACCCCAAATGCTTATTTTGAATGTTCTCCAGCGGTCCCTTTCCTGGGACAAGATGCCTCCCTAACTCTGCCAGGGAGAAAGGAAAACAGGAAAAATAAGCAAATAGTTTGGGTGTCCTTGAGAAGTTCTAGACTGTAAACTGTTTAGAGAAGATGTTACTATTGCTTAGTCAGTGATATTTAAAAATGCTTGAAAGAGAACAGGAATTCAAGAACTTGTTCATGGAAGAAAATCATAGTTAGGAACTCCAGCTTACTGCCTCAACTGCCCAGTCAGTTCCTGCTAGATGTTGCAAGACCCAGATTTAAAGATGCTTTTGCAACCTCTCAATCAGGCTGCACCATGTGTGTCTGTACTCTTGATTTGATGGTAGATTATTACATTTGCTTCAATCTATCTACTACTCTCTTTGTTCCTTTACTTTTTCTTTCAATACACTTAATAAACTCACTCATTGGAAACAGATATTATGGCTATCATAGACCATTCTCTGGATCATGCATAAAGAATACCGCCAGAGAAGAAGGACAAAGACATACCTCTGCATGAAGAAGACCTCACTCAGAACCTGGACATTCTACACTTTGTTTCTCTGTACTATTCCATCTCCAATGTTGTTTTTTAAAGAAGCATGTGTCCTGCGACTTCTAGAGACAAAGACTCAGGACAAAGAGTCTCTCCTGACTTCTAAGGATGCTTTAAATGAACCTGTTTCTGTAGGAGAACCTGCTGCCAGCCTACCCAAGCTGTAATCGCCCTGTCCTAGGTGCCCAAGCCATCCTGCATGCACAGCTCAGGGAGGAGGCTAAGTTGCCAAGCCTGCCTCAATGCCCAGAGACTGATGGAGATACACCTGACCCAGAGATACCATTGAGGAAAGGACATGCAGCAGAGTCAGCCGCCTGAGCCAATAGGACCTTGGGAGGGGTTATAAATGCAGGCCTAACTTCCTTAATAAACTGTGGCACATTCTGCTACTCACTGACTCCTGGTGCCTGGGTCTTTGGTGCTGTGTCTTCTCATCCCCTCCCCCAAGGTGTATCTGAGTAGGGTAACTGGCAACATTTTTCCTCCCACTAACATCCATATAACAAGCTTTAATGTAGACATTATGTAAGGCATATCTATGTTGATTCTGACAACAATAGTTACTCAAGTTCCTTACTTTGGTGGTAAGGAACCATGATAGTCAGGAACTGATGGTGGTGGCACTGCCGGTGGTTGCGGTGTGTGTTGTGTGTCGTGGTTAATGATAATTACTAATTTCATAGAGTCTAGAATGTAGGAGACAGGCCTGTGAGGCATTATCTTGATTACATTAGTTGATGAGGCAAGATCCATGTTAATTGTAGCTGGAGACTATCCTCTGGGCAAAGGATTCTGGACAGTATAAAACATAGAAATCCAGTTGCACACTAGCCTACTGACTACAGATGTGAAGTGATCAACTCCCTCAAGCTCCTAGTGCTAGGACTATCTGTCATGATGGATTTCGTCCATGAACTGTGAGCTGAAATAAATTCTTTCTCTGTTAAGTTGCTTTTTCAGGTTATTTTATCACAGCAACAGGAAGAGACACTAAGTCAGTGTGATTCCTGTACTTTTCATCTCCTGGAGTTTCTCTTTCCCAAATATCTCTTTTAGTGGAACTAAGGCCTTTGGCAGAAGCAGGTTAAGGAAGAATAAGTCAACTTAGTTCTACAGGGGACCAACCTTTTTCATCTTGATGTTGTATCATGCTTGTGTAAGTTGATTCCCCATACCATCACGTAAGTAATCATTTCTATTTTGTGGTTGAAGAAACAGATAGTCAGAGATATCAGTGACTTGTTAAAGAAAGATCCATGTGTTTCCAAAAGGCTTTCCTAAAAACCCAAGCAATTTCTAATTCTATATACTGCTGATCTATCTAATGAGTGTCTAGCCTTCGATTAATAATGGGATGATTCTAGATTTTATAACACTTGAAACTTTTCAAGTGGATGACCTTTTGAAAAAACATATACAAAGATTAAAGACTGAAATTAAGTTTAATATTAGGTGCTCCTGAAGCTGTAGGGTTATTTTCCAAAAGATCAAACAATAAAGGCTGTGGTAACATGTGAAAGAAATTTAGTCAGTATGCCTCTTCTGGGAAAGAAGCAAGGAACCACAATTCTCAGGCTTGTCTTCCTGGTGCTCCCATGCCAGGGTCCAGCCTTGGCTCAGGTTCAGGTTCAGGCCCTGAGATGAGGAAAGGGTGTTGTCACAAGAAAATAATATGACCACCAGATGGATTGCATTTAAGTGGCCCTGAATATCTTGGACCACTTTTACTTGTACTTTTAACAGAGTTGTTTCTTTTTTCTACTAGGGTTACATGAAGAGCTTTATTATTGGCCCCTATTTTCACCTTTTAAGAAATACATCATATTTTAAGAAATGGAGTCATTATAAAAGTCCCCACTGTTTCCCTTTAGGCTTCTCCAATTACACTTTCACACCCCACATTCCCCTATTCTAGACATAGAGTTCAGCATTTCTGCAAGCTTAACTAAATATCAAGCTAGGCACATGCTGCATTTGCATCACTTATGTCAGCTGGAAGCTACTTGTGGTTACAAAGTTAAAAAGTGATAGACCTGGGCACAATGCTTCAAATACAATAATTCATTCATGTCTTCAAGATATGCTTTTATACAGCTCCCTTTTCTGCAAGAGGGTCCCATGTCTCAATCTCTCCATAAAAGACAGATTTTGATAAGGCATTCTTTTCCCATCCCAGCATACCATACTTCTTCCACGAATATAAGCTCCTTTGTATGGTAAAGATGGATTGATCCATTCCATATTTTGCATTGCATTTTTCCATTGAATCATATGAGATCCTACCATTGATTCTATATGCTTGGTGTCTAGGGAACTTAATCTCAGTAGTTGGCACTGTGTGTATACCTAAATCTTTTCCCCCATTCTGTCTGTGTATGCCTTACTCTCCTTTCCAGAACATGGTTAATATTGCAACTGTTATTTTCTAATATGTACCTGTTACTTCCTGGTACTACAATTCTACAAGTGTCTTTCTCCACAAGTGGTTCTATCTATGATGTTTATAGAAGATTAAGCTCACTACCCAGCACTAAGTTACAGGCAAGGAATAAAAATATGTCTTATATATGAACTCACATAATGTTTTCAGTCAAAACAAGAGAATAAGGCTGGAAACGAGGCTCAGTTGAGTGCTTGCTTCATATGTGCAAAGACATGGATTTCACACCAGACCACATAAATTGGGAGTGGTGGTCCATACCTATAATCCCAACACTTATGTTCAGGCAGGAAGAGCAGAAATTCATGGTCATTCTCAGCTACAATGAGTCCAAGGCTAACCATAAATGCATAATATCCTGTTTGAAAAACAAAATCACTAAATCAATAATTATAACTTTCTTCCCCTTTCAATACTTCTTATGTGCCCTTCTTCTCAAATTCATGACTTCTTTTTCAATTATTTTCACACACACACACACACTCAAATACAATTTTCTGAGTACCTTAAATGCTGCTTTTTGCTTGTGTGTATGTGGGTTTAGAGCTGACCACTTGGGATTAGAAAACATCATTCCTGGAGAAATTGTATTCTCCCACTCTTGGTGCCCATTATTTGTAGATAGCTATTTATCTAGGAGTAGACTGTTGGTAGATATTCAATTGTGGATATTCAATTGTACTGTGAACTCCAAGTTTTCATTAGTGCTAATTAAATAAAATTAACCTGGGGTCAGGAGGCTGAGTTAGCAACTAGTTGAAAGAAAGTAATCTTAGAGCATCAGAGGGCTAGAAGAGATAGAGAAATGTACCAGAAGGAGTATGGAGGTGAAGTGACATGGCTTTTCTTTCCCTCTTTCTTTCTTTCTTTCTTTCTTTCTTTCTTTCTTTCTTTCTTTCTTTCTTTCTTTCTTTCTCTTTTCTTTTTGTTTTGTGCTTCAAAGAGCAGAAGGGCTCTCTCGTTTTGGGAGATGCCAGCAAGGAGAGAAGGTTAGCTAGTTGGTACTCCACCTCTCTGAGCTAGCAGGTTTTCACTTTGTATCTCAAGTCGTATTTACAATTATTTATAATTAGAATGTTAGATTTAGTTAAAGCTACCTTTAGCTGCAGCAGCAGAGCTGGTGGATGTGGGAACATAATTTCTGCCAGGCTGTGGCCTGAGAAGCTGGGCCACTGCCAGAGAAGCAGGCTGGGAACTGTGGAGTTGTAATTGCTGGCTGAAATAGCAGTAGTTTAAGGCACAGCCACTGTGATGAAGATACAACAATAGGGCCTTGTGAAGTTTTCCCAGTCCATGTTGGGATGTCAGTAGGTATTGTCATTGTATAGTCTTATTTAGGTGACCATATTGTTAAGGTTTCATGGGTGCAGCTCTCTGTCACATATAGCAGAGACTATCTCACCACAGATGTCCGGTTTCTTTGGATCTTAGAATTTTTTCCACTCCCTCTTGCTTGATGTTCCCTGAGCCTTAGGAATAGGGTTTGTGTTGTGGATGTTATCAGCTGTGATTCAGCACTCCAATGTCAGTTGTTTTCTTCATGTTGATCTGTTTTAGATTTCTGTAATGTTCTCTGTGTACTACAAAAATAAGCTTCTTTGCTGAGGGTTTAGAGCTACACTTACCTGTGGAAATAAGGGTTTATGGTTTACAAATGTGGCAGTAGTGGGCTCTCCTATAGTGTCCATGACCTACCTCACTAGCCACAAGTCATTGGCTAGATTTATAGTATATAAAGTAAGGGGTGGGCCTTAAGAACAATTAGATGTTTTTTAGTTGGTCCTAGGGTTTAAGTGCCACTATTGAGTCCCTGAAGATATCTCACTATTTGGGCCATTGGTTCAACTCATAGGCTTTATAGCTGAGTAAGAATAGTAGTTTATTTTTCTCCCTTGGCAGCTTGCATCATATCTTCTGATACTGTGAGAGCTAGTCCTCAAGGAGCTTACTCCTAGGTCAGTTATAGCTTGCTTCCTACAACTCCTCTGTCTTAAGTATGTGGTTCTTCAGCAATTAGGTCTTATAGTTAGGTTCTGGAAAGTAACCAAGGGCAATAGCAATAGCCTATATTATTTTAAAAGTCCCTTTTAGGAGATTTCCTGACCAACAACTGTAAGGTATCCCATGCCTGGTGCTGGCTTTTGTTATTTAGTCTATGTCTCTTGGTGGGGCATTATCACCCTAAGTCATATAAATTCATTTTTAAATTATTTATTTGTATTTTATATGCATTGGTGTTTTGCCTGCAGTTTTTCTGTATGAAGGTGTTAGATCCCTTGGAACAAGAGTTACAGACAGTTGTAAGCTTCCATGTAGGTCCTGGGAAATGAACCTGGGTCCTCTGGAAGAGCATCAGTGATCTTAACCACTGAGCCATCTCTCCAGCCCTGGCATAAGTTCATTCAAATTGTGTGTGTGTGTGTGTGTGTGTGTGTGTGTGTGTGTGTGTGTGAGAGAGAGAGAGAGAGAGAGAGAGAGAGAGAGAGAGAGAGAGAGAGGAGACAGAGACAGAGACAGACAGAGAGAGAGACAGAGACAGAGAGAGAGATAGAGAGAGAGAGGTTCATAGATTCATTGTGTTGAACTCTGATTTCCAAACACACTTGATACATAAATAAATGAACTGCACTTACAAAGGCCCATACACAAACATTTATACACACATATACCACATATATACATATATTATGTGCTCACACACAGAGAAAGTGACAGTCATATTCATGTATATGTTAATGTTAATATATAATATTAATCAGGATTATAACTCATGGGTAATTAAGAAATGACCAAAGTATGGATAAAAGTAAGATTGTCTCAGGAGTTATTTAGGCATGATAGAGTTGGACTAAAAGTTTAATTTTAAAAAATTTGAAATGAAATGTATCTCTTCTGATCCAAGAACCATTTAAATGAGCAGATTAATTGGATTTTGAGAAACACCCTTTCCTCCAATAAAAAAGAAAATCACTTAATATTAAAGCTCCTGGAACATTTATCCTACTAATGGAATGTTTGGTCTAGGAGATTAAAGAAGAATGAAGAGGGGACAGGGCAGCAGCACCAAAGTGGGAAGGGAAATAAACAGCACAGATACTTGAAGATTAAAAGGTCCCCAGAATATGTGAATTAATCAGACAAAAAAGATGTTGAAGGGCAACAAATGATGGGTAAATTATTGCATTTTAACCTTCTACGTTATACAGGCCAAGAGGCAATAATGAAAGCATCTCATAAAACATGAAATGTGTCAACTTGTATATTAATTAGGCAATAATTTATAAGATGTTTGTCAGCTTCTGAATGCTGTGCTAGATTCTGACAGTACTAAGATTCAATCCCTGGTCTAGGATCCCATAAAGTTTATCATCTAGTTAGGAGATGGCTAAGAAAATAAGCTACTGAAATGCAATGTGCTAAATCTTTAAGAAAACACACATAAAATTCAACAGTAACACCGTGGTTGTTGGTTTCGCCAACTTTACATGGAATCCTTATGATAACCTTAGAGATTAATTTCTTGATGGATTCCTATACCTCTGCATGGGTCAGCCTTCCTGAAAGAAATGCACATTGAGATAACGGAACTCCATGGAATGTGGGAATTTTCTCCAGAACAATGCAGACTCTCTCTCTCTCTGGAAGAATCCAAGGAAAATGAAAATAGATTGGGTGCTGGGATCTGAACTCAGGTCCTTGTGCTTCAATAGCAAATACTATGACCCACTGAGTCATCTTTGCAAATCCTTAAAATTAACTTTTAATGTCCTTCTATATGAAATACCCAGGGTTGGTTAAATCAGAAATAACGTCTCTCCCGCTGTTTCTCTGTGCTGCCATGAATGGATTGCTTGCTCTCAGACTGTTTCTATTAGAGTTGCAAGATTGCTGCAAAGCATCACAGTTTTACATACAAATTCAGCAATGCCCAGTAGGGCATAAAAAGGCATTTCTCCCAAAGCTTTGGTTAAAGAATGCAGAAGCACTTTCCTGGAAGCCTCCCAGTGACCTTTATTGGTTTGTCATTTGCCTTCAGTGTCTTGCATGTCTGTGCCTAAATCAAATGAAGTGAACACAGCTTATCCTGCAGCACACATGTGGGCAGGTATCTGAATAGACTCTGGTTTTCTTGATGAAGAAAATGATGCAAGCCAGATTCTGGAAAATAATAAGAGTATGCACAGTGCTTGATGAAGGTATCTCAAAATGGCACTTTTTTTTTTCATCTCACTTTCAAACATTTGAGGTAAGTTACTGCTACTCATGGAGAGTTGGACTTCTCTTGAATGTGTACTTCCCCCACCAGGAGCAATTGTGTGATGGTGACACTCCCATGATGCTGGAGAAGCGTTTGAGAAGGTCTCCAACACACAACAACCCAGCATTCAAGATCCACTGTAGGCACAGTTTGGAGTTTTACCACTGCTCCAATGTGGGTGTGGAAGCTTCATGAGAGATGCCGATCCTCTCACTCCACCAAAGTCATGACTGATACTCTTAATGTTTGATTCTTTGCAAAGCACATACTGCACTCCTTGTTACTGATGGGAGATAGGTTCCAAAATCCCACAGTGGGCTTCTGTAAACAGGAATGCTGCCAAATTCTCTATTATGATGCTTGTCTTAAGTGGATGAGAATGGGATGACTTGAAATTTTATTAATCTACTTACAGGAGTATGCTCTAGTTAGCTTTAACTATCACCTTGACTTTGATTCAGTAGTATAGAGTCACCTGAGAAGGGAATTTCAGTTTAGGGATTGACCAGCTCAGACTAGAATGTGGGAAATAGTCTTGATTGTTAAGTGATATAGGAAGGCCCAGCCCACTGAGGTAGTGCCATTTCCTCTGCAGGCAGGACTGAAATGTATGCAAAAGTTAGCTAGGCATGAGCTTGAGAGAGCCAGGAAGTAGCATTCATCCATGGTGATTGTTTGAATTCCTTCTTGAGTTCCTGCCCTAACTTCCGTCAGTGAAGGACTGTGATCTGGAAGTGTCAGCCAGATAAAACCTTTTTCTTCCTCCAAGTTGCTTTTGGTTAGAGTGGTTTTTTCCTTAACAAAAAGCAAACTAAAACAGGATTTAACTGAAGAAAAAAAAAGCCCTATGTATTGTCTATTTTAGGAAATTTTTACCTAAGAGTTTTGGATCATGGTTGTCTATACGGCAATTGAAAAGTAAGGCTGTAGATAAGTAGGTGATACTAATGCTTTGTCAGGAATATGTGGCTCGCAGCCATGAGCCAATATGGCTGTATCGCACCAAGAACGGGTTACCAAAAGCATCATGCTTGGCAGTGCTTCTCGGCTGAGCACTTGCCAAGTTTACCAGAAACTGTATACACCTGTGTCTTCCTTGATTTTGAATCACCAGAAGCAATCAACCATGCATCAAATTTGATTGCCCATGGGACTCAGCAAAGTTTTATAGCATCACTAAACTGGTTGTTGGAGGCTGAGTAGGGTATTTGGCCTCCAATCACTAGATACCTGTTGCAATCACTGTTGTAACAACCAGGACTTTTCTAGTCATTGCAAAAATGCATTTAGAATCATAAACAGATGAGAACCATGGCATATCTCACCTGAAAGTTTTCCTTAGAGCACAGTTACAGTCCTGACCCTATGAGTAAAGCATGGCACAAGGGAATTACTTTCTTTTGCAGTGAAATATGAACAAAAGTTGTTTGGTGACTTTCTTGAGCAAGACTTAAGCCAGTGTACTAGTCACTTGTCTTGAGGTGAATAAATACCTGACAAAAGAAACTTAAAGAATGGTCTGTTTTGGCTCAGAGTTTGGTCCATTATGGTAGACATGGTATAGCTGCAGGAAAAAAGAGGCTGCTGGTCCTGCTGCTGACATTTACACTCAGGAAGCAGATAGAGATGAGTGCTGATGCTCAGGTAACTGTCCCCTTAGTGTTAAGACCAGGGAAGTAGCCCAAGCCAGGGTGCTGCCCACAGCTCTTTCTACCTCAACTAGCCTAATGCACATAATCCCTCTCAGATCTGCTAGTCTGTTTTCTCAGTCCTATAAACTAAGATTAATGGTAAGAGGCTTCATAAAATTCTTCAGTCTCTCTATACTCCCAAGAGTTTATATGTACATGTGGATACAGAGGGGACAAGAACTCCAAGCAATGGAAATCCTGTGACTAGAGGACAGCTGCCTAGGGACTTAGGAGACACTGACACATGACAGATGCACATTTTTTGTTATTGTTGTATGTCACACTGCCAGAGAAGGTAGGAAACAAGGAAGACCCTAAGAGAGACATACATGGTCCCCTGGAGAAGGGGAAAGGGACAAGATCTCCTGAGCAAATTGGGAGCATGGGGAGAGGGGAGAGGGAACAAGGAGAATGAGAAGGGGAGAAGAGGAGGGGTGAGGAGGACAGGATAGGACAGGGAGGTTGAGGTGGGGGAAGAACAGAAGAGAGCAAGATAAGAGATCCCATAATAGAGGGAGACATTATAGGTTTAAAGGGAAATCAGGCACTAGGGAAATGTCTGGAGAGCTACAAAGATGACACCGACTAACAATATAAGCAACAGAGGAGAGGCTACCTTAAATGCCCTCCCCTGATAATGAGATTGATGACTAAATTATATGCCATCTTATAGCCTTCATCCAGCAGCTGGTGGAAGTAGAAGCAGACACTCATAGTTAAACTGTGAACTGAACTGAAATCCAGTTTCAGAGAAGGAGGACAGATGAGCATAGGGGTCCATACCAGGCTGATGAAACTCACAGAAACAACTGACCTGAACAAGGGAGAGCTCTTGGTCCCCAAACTGACAGCTGGAAAACCAGCATGGGACTGATCCAGAACCCCTGAATGTGGGTGTCAGTGAGGAGACCTTAGAAATCTATGGGACACCTTGTAGTGGATAAGTCCATATCCCTAGCATAGGAATGGACTTTTGGAGCCCATCTCACATGGAGGGATACTTTCTGATCCTAGACACAAAGGGTTTGGCCTAGGCCCTATCCTAAAGGATATGACAGACTTTTATGACCCCCCCTATGGAAGGCCTCACCCTTCCTGGGGAACAGATAGGGTATGTGATAGGTAGGGTATTAGTCGGGGGCCAGGGGAGGAGGGGAGGGAGAAGGACCTGGGATTAACACGTAAAATAATCTTCTTTCTAATTAAAATTTTAAAAAGGGAAAAAAATAGGTATTCATTAGTTTATCAAAAACCAGTCTTACTAGAAAGGGACAACCATCTCTAGAGTTTACACTGTTACTGTAGCAGTCTCCAAATTGGTCTTCCATGATGCATGTTCTCCTTCAGTGCATAGATATTCAGGGACAGGGAGAAGGCTCTGTGTGTAAATTGATTGCTATGGAAGCATGAGGACTTGAGCTTAAATCTCCAAAGCTCCAGTAAAGCCAGGCATGGGCAAATATATCTGTAATTCCAGTGTTCCCAGAGATGAAAGGTAGAGACACGAAAATTCCCAGAGGCTTGAGGGCTGTGGTTACATCAATAAAAAAGAGCCTGCCAAATAATAAGGAATAAGGAGGAAGTCAAGGACCAACACCCAAGGTTGTCTGTCAACATCCACTCCACACAAGTTCTGTAGCACACAACATCAGCATTTATGTGTACAAATGTGTGCACATGCACCCTCTCCCTCCAGCACACACCACAATACAAATCTGATCACACTACATTCCTCAGTTAATAGCATCTCGCTTACCTCAATAACTTCCAGCTGAGTTCAGGATTAAGTCTAAATTGCTAGCGTAACTGGAGGCCCTACTCTGTCTGGTCCCTTGCTTTGCCTCTAGAAACATTTTGTACATTAGCCTCTTTTTTTTTTTTTTTTTTTTTTTTTTTGTCCACAAATACTGAGCTTCTAGTTCCTGGGAATTTCAGGCCCCTCACCTTACTCATTCCCTAAGCTAGGCATATGCTCTGCTTTTCCCTGTAGGCAGCTTGTTTGCCTTAAGTCTGGTTATGGGTGTAGAGATAACTACTGGTAGACCCTGAGGGATATCAATATTGTTTTGCCTGGCATCTGCTTCAAAGAAAGTCACTGATGTTTTAGCAGACAATGAAGGGTTAATTTCCTCAGTCAAAGATGGAAAGGGTAATATTTCAGGATGTGGAGTTGGGAGTATATCTTCTGAGGGTTGAGAGATTACCTCAGGTGAGATAAACACTTGAGAATCTCAGGGTTCGAAGTTCTCAATTCCACAGGAACAGTGTCCTCCCACACATTGACACCCAGAGGTATAGGCTCCCCCGCATACACCCCTTTTTTAAAAGTCCAACTAGTGTCCTTATTTAATGGCCAACATCTTTTGAGGCTAGAAAGTTGGATTTTTCATCATAATTCAGCCAAACCTTGTAATGAAGGCTTCACTTTGATGTTTTTCAATTTGAGCCCTGTGGTTGCTGGAGAGAAGGTTCTTTTCTGAGGTGCACTTAGAAAACTTTAGACTGTTTATGTGTTTCTGGAGCTGGTCAGTTTTATCGGTGAGTTCATTGTTGTTCTTCCCCACATTCTGAGATTCTAGGATTTGACTAATTTAATCATGGAGCTCATTCTTCCTCTTTGGCAATTTATCTAGAGATGCTAGAAACAAGCAAACAGTGTAATTTTCCTTATTTTTTCACAATCAAACATTTTTACATACAGAGCCACCAAATCTGTTGCCTGTAACAATAGACAAATCAGGATAATCAAATGCCTCTGTTTCCTTAAGTTTGTGATATAGTACACACCATGGACTTTCAGTACTCTCCTACCTGACAGGAGAAGCTTCAGTAACTGTAGATGTTAGCAAATTGGAAATCCTGTTCCAGATACTTAAAACATTCATCCTTATACTCTGTTGCTTTAGAACCATTTCTTGAACCCAAATCTTTATTAGTCAGATTCTGTAGAGGAACAGAAATTATAGAAAGAATACATAAATAGCTTCCAGGTATTTTCCTGTTTCTGTCTCCTCCAAAGAGCATAGGTAGATGCTCCTGCTATTGTATTCAGCTTTATGTTGGTTCTGGAAATTGAAACTTAGATCCTAATGTGACAAGTGCTTTACTCACTGAGCGAACTCACAGCATAACTGTAGACATTTAATAAAGCATCCACTCTTCTGGAATAACTGACTGGAACAACAAAATTCATTTGTTTACAAGTTAATTATGACTTTATTCTTAACCTATACTCTATTATAATTAGAGTAAAGAATACAGCAACTTGAAAATGGGTGGTTCCTTAATAGTCATTACATATAGCTGGAAAGCAGGGGTCAGAAATAAATTACCATGTCTTTTCTCTTTACCCATTTATTTTATTTAAAAACAACACCTCAAAACAATGCAATTTTTAAGTTATAAAATCATTTTAATTCCAGCTGAACTTCAGAATGGCCCTGATGGAGTTAGGACAGGAGGTGTGTCTCCATTGCCCTGAAGAATGATGTTAGCTAAGAACTTAGTGATTTACATAGTTTAACAGTCTGACCAGTAGAGATAGGAGGTAACCCAAGATTCTCGAGTCACACCCTTGGATGATACGGTAATTATGAGCTTGCAAATAAATCTTCGTGGAAAGAAAAGCTCATGGTTGACACAAGAGACAGGTAAAGGATGTCAGAATTCATGAATACCTGTGTGATAGTTAGTATTATTGATAGCCAAACCAACAGGATCAGTGAAGAGACAAGTCTCTAGGCATGGCTGTGTGTATATTAGTCAAAGTTCTCTAGAGGAGCAGAGCCAATGGGATGAACATATATAATAAACTATATATATACTAAATGATTTGTGGTCAGTTTACCTTAAAATACTACCAACAGCTAAATAACACCTGAGAACCTTGAACCTTGTAGTTGCTTGGTTTGAAGGTTGGATGCCTCAGTAGTCTCAATCTGGCACCAATTCCGGGGCCCTGGATTGTATCAGTCCCATGCTATAGAAACCATATCAGTCCTATGCTACTGAGGCTATCTATTCTGGACTGATGTCCTTGGGGACTGTGATCAGAGCCATCTGGACAGCCATGAGTCCATCTGTTATGTTTTTGTTTAAATTAGATATAAAGAAAAAGAGGAGGTGAAAGATGAGACATATTAACCATTTTATTATAGACCCGACAGAGTAGGGAGACTAAGAGAGAAGAAAAACAGAGTTAATGGCTGACCACCATGGCTGGTCACCATAGACAGGCAGAGAAAGCACATAGATGGGAGAAGAGAGAGCAAAGAAGAAGCAGAGAGAGAGAGAGAGAGAGAGAGCACAGCAGGGAAGTTGGAACGTTTAAAGGGAAGACTGCACATGTGCTCTGAGGTTCCACGAATGCCCAGAGTCCTCATGCAGGCTGTAAATTTGTGGTGGATGATGTGGTGTTGGCACGTCCCTGTGTGTGCCCTGACTATTGTCAGGGGGAGGGGTCTGTCTCTTAAAGACGTAGAGCCAATGAGCATTAAAGCCTGAACCTTTCAGTCATAGTAATTAGAAAGGTAACTAATACACACTGAAATTTATATACAGCTTCCATTTACCAAGATAAAACATTGTGTTTGGTAAAATTATTTCATATTACTCTAGCATAGATGTTGTGCCCAGATTGTAGAACTCCAAAAGAACCCACCAACAAGGACCTGAATGCAAGGACAAAGGTTTCTTTATTGACTTCAGGATTTGAGCAGCAGCAAGGACCCCATTCGTTTGGGGGAAAAAAATCAAGTACCCACTTTCTACTGAGGGGTGTTTTTATAAGGGGAAATTGCAAGGCTGGAAGCCCCAAGATTATGAAACTTCTGTGATTACACAGGATGGGACAATGATTGTATGCTTCAGGCAAGGTGCAATTAAGCAGGATGCTGCAAAGGAAATGAGTTTGTTAATTATTTCCTGGGCTGGGGACTTCTACAATTGATACCTATCTGATCCTCTTTGGACTAGAGGAATGTCAACACTGCTCAAGGGTGTGATATCTAGTCTAAAGCCTTGAGTCATGTGCAACTTTGTTTAACCTTGTCTGTTGGGCTGCCTGTTGGAAACTCAGAGAAGCTTAAGAGTTTTTCTATTTGGGTTTTGGAGTCCGGGTTTTAGACTTTTATTAATTTTTCCCTTTCACAAGCAATGTTTACTTGAGAATTGATTAACATTTACCAGGCATCATTCACTGGGTGTTAATTTAGATATTGTGGTAGTTTGAATGAAAATGCACCCCCCCCCTGCCCCGGGCTCATAAGAGATTGACACTATTAGGATGTTTGGCCTTGGTGGACTAGTTATGGCCTTCTTGGAGGAAGTGTGTCACTGGTGTCAGGCTTTGAGGTTGCAGAAGCTCAAGTCAGGCCCAGTGGCTTATTCTGTTTGCCTGCTGCCTGTGGTTTAGGATTAGAACTCTTAGCTCCTTCTCCAGCACCATGTCTGCCTATGTGCCACCATGTTTCCTTTCATGATGACAATGAACTGAATCTCTGAATGCAAGCAAGCCCCAATTAAAAGCTTTCCTTTATAAGAGTTACCACAGTGTCTCTTCACAGCAATAAAATCCAATGAGGACAGATATTAATAGTATTATAACTTTTACCAGAACTTAAGTCTAAGAAATACTTTGAGGTGATCTCTGCTACTGTTTGAGTCATATTCACATGTAATAATTTTACATAGAATACTTGAGGGAGAAATGTGATGGAGTAAAAAGAATAGCTGTCTGATAGTTTTTGGTATTTAGGCAGATTATTCTATTATTATTTTATTGTTCTGTGGAAGTAGAGACTCTGAGGTTGTCTTCTCTTAAGGAAAGACCAACTTTGTGATTTTTCCTCAATGCAATTTTAGGATGTCTAGTTTTATATAAAAATAATGTAATCTCTGACATGTAGAAGAGCTAACTAGAGTTGAAACATTGCGGATTTTAAGCAAGGGTGCCTTGGTGCCCAGTATTCTTATTTGTTTGTGTTCTCTCTCTCCCTATGCCTCTCCTTCCCCAGCCCCTCTCTGTTATTGGTTTTAAAGGCAGAGGCTTTCACTGGCCTTAGAACTTGTTAGTTTGGTTAGGCTGACTAGTCACCAAGCCACTGTGATCCTCTTTCCTCCTCCCCAGTGCTGGGATTACAGGCTTGCATCACATCTGCTTTTTACATGGATTCTTGGGAGGTTTAACTCTGGTCCCTATGCTTATATAGAAAGCCCTTTACTGACTGAACTATCTCCTGTGCCAAAAGAGAGTCTGAATTCAATTCAATGTCTTAGAATAATATTAATGGTTATATTCAGGTGAACCCCCTGAGGTGGTTGTGAATTCATCTGTAAAGGAGATAACACTGAGGTCAAGTGTGATAAAAAGAATATTTATATTAGGTGCTAGTTCTCTCCCTGGTGCATATTCACTTCTATCCTCACTACTATCTCATGCTACTGCAATTGTCTTAGCAATTATGCTGAATGAAGGATGGATGATCAGAACATCCTGCACCCTCTGAAACATCTGATACCAGGAGTCTCTATCAGAGCTTATGCTGAGGGAATGCACAAATAGTCACTTATCTCCAGTCTCAGACAGAGGGAGCCATTTAAATGCATTCCTATCATGACTGTTTTTTACCTGAAAGAGTGTTAAATGGCCAGGTATATAAGTATACAGAAGCAGATATACAAATCAAGCAATTTATCTGTGATAAAGCATGTGTGTGTGTGTGTGTGTGTGTGTGTGTGTGTGTGTGTGTATTTGTGCATGTGTGTGTATATCTGTATCTCTGTGTATATAAATATGTAGTATATAAAAAGCTATTAAAGACAAATAAAGCATGTACTAATAAGATATGTGCCATTTTCTTTTCACATAAGGAAGTAAATGTTGGCTGATATTTGATACTGCAAGATGGAGCATATTCAATATCTTCAAAGTTAATCAATATTTTAATTTTCTAATTTTCAGTGAAGAGAAGAACATGGCCTTCCATAAGCACGCTTATAAAATGATGAAGGTATATTTAGGGCCACTTCAGTAATTATGGAAACTATGTCCTAACAATAAGTCACAATTAATTTAGCAGTTTTATTAAATCTAATGTAGGAACCCAGACAGTAAATTTTAAAGAGAAATATTAATTGAACACAAGCCAAAGATAGAATAATCTATGCAATTCCTTGTTAAATTATTATGTGTCCACAAAAGCAGAAAACTTGGTATACCAGTAAAAACACTATAGTTAGGGTCTGCTGAGATGCTTAAGAGTTCATACTTCTTTTGCAAAGGTCCTGTGTTCAGATCCAAGTTCAATGACTCACAGCCACCTGAGCTCCAGTTCCAGGGGATCTGGATACCTTTTTCTGGCCTTCCCAGGCACCTGCAGTCATGTACATATACCCCATCACAGACACACAGACACAGATGCACAGACAGACACATAGACAAAGACACGCATGTAGACACAATTAAAAATAAATACTGTGATTTGTAACATGTAATAGTCTCAGATTCCAGTCAAGGTATTTTAGACAGTGTTGACATTGTGGCCTGGTAAGTCAGAATGCAAAGTGCAAGTGTGTTTCTTCTATGTTCAGACAGTGCTGACGGCAGTGTGGGGTTGTGGTGTGCTCAGTTTCAAGGCTGCAGCAAAGTCACAGGATTCAGAATGGATGATCAAGAGTGACACACTTAGAATTCGTTATATGTTTCTTCAAGAATTAATTTTTTGGTAACTTCTGGTTAAGAAAGCCTTTCCTATTAGTGATACTATGCCCAGCTTTTGCATAGGTTCTGGCAACCCACTCACATTCTCACACTTGCCAATCAAGGATTTACCTGCTGAGCCATCTCTCTAGCAAAATTGGCTTCATATTAAACTTGTCTATGGAAAGCTTTATTTTCTATCTTTGTCCAACCATTTCCATTTTATCATCCACTTACTTTTTTTTCAAATGACTTTCCACATGGTCTCAGCAGACTTCTTTATATTTTAGATCCACAACAGTGAGTCAAATATGCTGCCATGTTCTGAATGTGTTTAAGGTGAGTATAAAGGACATGTCCTTAATGCCTACCCTTTCTAGTAAACTGTTGACATTAAAGAGTTCAGATCTTTTTGAAAGCATTTCTTCCAAGTGGGAAAATTATTAATATTCTTCTCGTGTAAACCAGGTGAGCAAATTGAACTACAGAGGTCTCTATCTATTGGCTGGTGTCATACTCATAGGCCTCATGTTACAAGCAGCAAATCACAACAGTTGAAAGTAATTGAGTTTTAATCATGATTGTTTTCTTTCTTTTCTTCTTTTTTTTATATTTTACGTGTGTGTGTGTGTGTGTGTGTGTGTGTGTGTGTGTGTGTGTGTGAGAGAGAGAGAGAGAGAGGGAGAGAGAGAGAGAGAGAGAGAGAGTGTGTGTTTGCTTGCATGTATATGCATGCTCATTCTGCACACAGAGAAGTAATGTCAGTCCCTATCATCCACTTTGTTTGAGGTAGGGTCTCTTTATTTTTTTTTCCACTGTACTCTAGACAAATTGGCTTCCTGTCTATTCTCCTGTCTTTACATCACATGTCCTCATAGGATGACAGGTGTTACGTATTACATGTCTGACTTTGATTATCACAATTGTGTGGTAATTTAATCATCTGCATCATCATCCTATCTCCAGCATAGTTTTTAAAACTCATGTACCCCAGGCAGGTCTAAAACTTGCTATGTAACTGTGGATGATTGTATACCACTGATTATCCTGGCTCTATCCATGGAATTAAAGATACATACCACTACTCCCAGTTTAGGTGGTCCTAGGTATCCATCCAAGGGCTTCCTGCATTCGATGTAACCACATTTCCAACTGAGTCACGTCCATATCCCATTCTGTTCCTTTCTTATTTTTGGTTTCTGTCACAATATTTATGTAATTCATGCCACTTAATGAGAATGACAATGACACATGGATCTTGAATCCCTTTTGACAGCAAAGAAAACAAGATCAAACTGAGGTGGATATTAGTTAAGTTCATATAATTTTATTAAACATTAAGATTTTAGATTTTATTTCATTTAATCATCTCAAATATGCTGCCATGTTCTGAATGTGTTTAAGGTGAGTATAAAGGACATGTCCTTAATGCCTACCCTTTCTAGTAAACTGTTGACATTAAAGAGTTCAGATCTTTTTGAAATGAGATGGCTCATCAAGTAAAAGCACTTCCCTTAGCAGTCTGATGGCCTGAGTTCAATCACAGGTACTTTGTAAATGTTTGTGTGGTAGCTGGAATCTACAGGCCCAGAAGATTAAAGGTGAGGCAGAGACAGGGGGATCCATACAGAGGGTATCTATGAAGCCCAGCTGCAGAAGCAATGAGAGACCCTGCCTCAGAGACAAAGTGGAAGGAGAACCTACTCTCAAAAGTTGTTCTCCAACAGCCACATGGGTGTCAAAGTATCCATGCACCCAAATTCTGCCTCCCAACAAAATAAATCATTTAAAAATTAAAAGATGTTATTGGTTTTTATTCTAATCTTAGTTAACTTTGATTTTATTGGTGTGTGTGTGTGTGTGTGTGTGTGTGTGTGTGTGTGTGTGTGTGTGTGTTTAACATAGACAGCAGAAAAGGGAATAAAGGAAATGTGATTTATATACAGAATGTAATTTTTCCAGCCATAAACAAAAAGGAAGTAGGTATGTCAATGTCAGTTGGTGTTTTCATTTTTCAGATCTTGAATAGGAAACCATATTGAGATTTCATGGCTACATATTCACTGCCATATACAGAAGACATTATCTCACAGTGCTTCCAATCCGTCTTCCATGGTATTCCCTGGGCCTTTTGATGCTGGGGTTGTGTGATAGATGTATCAATTGGAGATGGGTACCCCACAGTCAGTTGTTCTCTGCAGGATGACTAGTTGTGGCTTCCCGCAGTGGTCTTCTTCCTGGGAAAATCTCATAAAGCCCCCTCATTCATGAAGAGTTACAGGTAATTAATGACTGTTGAGAGAGGGAGAATCGGTATGTGCCAGGGATGAGCCCCTGATAGATGATGCATTCCCAAATGGCCATCGCTAAATAGTATAACAAAGTGGCCATCCTAAAACAATATATGAAGTTAACAGTTGTATTTGTAAATGTATGTGTGTCTATGTAACAATAATAAAGAATCAGAGGCCATGAGTTTGAGGAGAAGAGAGTGTGACATGGGGAATTTGGAAGGAGGAGAGGGGAGGAGGGAAAGGATGTAACATAGTACTCATTTATGAAATTCTCAAAAATTAAGGAAAATATTTTAAGAAGAAAAAGGAAGTTACATCATTTTCAAGAAATCATATACACCTGTAGATAGTCATATTAAGCAAATTAAGCCAATTGCTAATGTTTTTTCTCTCATTTGTGGTTCCAAGATTTTTATATAGATATATAAAAATCACACACACATACACACACACACACACACACACACACACCTGGAAAACTGGAAAACTGTATCGGAGGGAATGGTGATCAACATAAAGGAGAGTGGGGTTGCAAAGAAGGATGGGAGGTATGAAGGGAAAATATGATCAGCATGTAATAAATACTGTGTATAAAAGCCTGAGAACATCTTTTTCATTTATTGTAGGGCTGGGTTAGAACAAATCAGAACATTTCACTTAAGATTTAATTAACATATCTATTTGATTGTGAATCACCTGAAAAGAACATTTCCACTATATCTATCATCTAATTCAGACTTCTTGTAAATTCCCTCACACAGTTCTTGCCCGTTGCAGCCAGATGCTGCCCAGTCACTTCCAGAGACTGGCAGTTATCATTGGAAGAGATAGCTCAGATCATGGTACTACAGTGTGTTAGGATAAATCTTCCTGTCAAAAGCTGCTGCCGAGCCCTATCGCCATGTGTTTACTCTAAGCCAGCTGCCCGCCTGAGTTAGGGCCCCAATTAATGCACAGAGAGACTTGTATTAGGTACAATGCTGCTTGGCCAATGACTAGGATTCTCATCTGTTAGGTGAGTCTCAATTATCATAAATCTATATATTTTATAAGACTAATCTTATCGGACACCTTATTGGCATCCCTCCTTGCAGGTGGATCACATTGAGCCACTGGAGGAAGAGCGGAGGGGAAAAGGCGACACTTCCTGTTTCTCCTTGCTAAAATACGAGTCTCCTTACTATGTTACTTCCTGCCTGGATCACCACTTCTCTACTACATTTCTCAGAATCCTCTTTGACTCCTAGTCCTGTATAACTTGCTGTTTCATTGGCCAAACAGAACTTTATTCATCAACCAATACAATAAACATATACAGAAATACTTCCCCATCAATAGTGTGACAGCTGGTGTGTGTGTGTGTGTGTGTGTGTGTGTGTGTGTGTGTGTGTGCGCGTGCATGTGTGAGTTAGGAGGCTTCATGTTGATACTAGATGTTGTCTCATTCACTGCCTACCCAGTATCTCTCTGAAACAATTAAGTAGACTTGCTGGCCATCCTCCTGTTGCCACTTTCCCAACAATGGGTTTACAAGTGTGTGCTACCATGACTGGATTTTTACTTAGGTACTGGGGAGCTGAACTCTGTTCCTCATCCTTGCTCAGTGAGCACTTTATCTGCTGACCATTTCGCTAGCCCCTGATGGCAGACCATTGTCAAATTCCAGGTATGAACAGATGCAGCACCTTCCTCTTCCCAGGGCTTTCAAAAGCCAAAGTGAGAACCCTTACTCCAATTGAAATAATTCCACTAACTCAAAATTGTGTGGTCTGACAAAGCTTACAGCATCTCCTGTTCAATTGTATGGAGTTCTAAGGTTGGGAGGGATCAGAAAAACAACAGAACAAAGATTCATGCATTCAATCTTGCAGAATCTAAGTTATAATACCTTTATTAATTTTATAATGACTTCTCATTTTCTTTATCCTCTTGACATTATTTTTCTGAATTTAAATTTGAATTTCCAATAGGAAGCACACATCTGTACACAGTGGAGCCAGGTGCTTGGGAGAGGAGGGAGTTGCACTAGAAAACCATGTCTGCCTGTGTAGAGACTAAGAAACAGAGATTCCTGGGCTTCCTGTTAACATCAGAAAAGAAAAGCATTTGAAAAATGAAGGGTCAACTCTCCAAACTGGCTCCAGAGACTCTCCTTAGAGAAATTCTTCCCAGTGCATCAGAAATTAAAACTCTAACTGAGGAAACTGGAAAGAACAGGCATAATCCTCAGAGGGAAGCCAGACTGGAGCCACAAATCAAAGAGCAATATCAGGGAATGCTACAATAATGAGAAAGAAATGGAGCAAGACAGTGGAAGGGGGCCAAGGGACACTGTGTTTTTCTTTTGCTTGAACACGCAAGCTAGGGAGTGTGTGCTTCGAAAACTTCCCAAGAGATCACACAAGAAATTATATCCTGTAGAGCAATTGCCTGGGAAGGAACAAAGAGGGTTGAGATGAACAGCAGAGGCTCTTGGGGTTGGGTTTCAGGTTTAACCCTGCTCAGCCTACATCTGACAGCATCGTCTTGCAGTGGAACTAGCAATACAGAGCTAGTCACCAGGAAGAAGGCTTCTAGTTCATTTCCAGCCTAGTCCTTCCAAGGTCTCTGTCCACAAAGTATGTAATATCTTCAGCAAGACTGGGAGTCAGTCAAGGATAACAAAATATATATGTACAAAAATATATGCCAGAGAATGTAGTCTAGGACTCACTGTGTAAACCAGCCTGTACCAGAACTCATAGAAATCCACCTGTCTCTGCCTGCCAAGTGCTGTTATTAAAGACCCACCTATATTATTTCAGAGTCTCTTTGAGAGTCCTGCACAGTGATTTGAAGGGAAGTACTCGTGGATTGTTTTTTTCTTTTTAAAAGAAAGTTGTCTATGGCTCTTGGGGGGCATCTTCACCCCAAATGAGTCAGCTTAATTCTTAGTATATGGGATATGTTTTTGACAACACAAATAATTCTTTAATGAACCAATTTTACAAGTTTTTCCCCTTTCCAGCTCAGCTTCATCTGACACTTATGTTTGATGGGCTCTCAGGAAGTGTGGGATTGTTTTTAGATTTCAACTTTCAGAAGTTGAGCCAGAAACATGCCAAGTTTTATTATCTGATAAATTTGTTATTCAGCTACTACTTCAGTGGACTGCAGGTGTGGCTACTGGGAGTAGTCCAACTACTTGTCATGTCAAATTACCAGAATCAAGACAAAAAGATTAGAAAGGGGCTGTTGGGGTAATACATTAAGGAAGGGGTAGAGAAAATTACTGGTAGAAAGAGGTAAAGAAGTGGGGTACTGGGTGTCTTTAGTTAAGATTTCTCTTGCTGTGGAGAGACATGATGACCATGGAAACTCTTATAAAGGAAAACATATAATTGGGACTGATTTACAATTTCAAAGGTTTAGTCTGTTATCATCATGATGGGACATGGTGGTGTTCAAATAGACATGGTACTGGAAAAGTAACTGAGATCTCTACATCTTTATCCACAGGCTGCATGAAGTAAACTGAAACACACTGTGTCCAACAAGACCATACATAACTCCAACAAGGCCATCCCTTATAATAGTGCCACTCCCTATGAGCTTATGGGGGACAATTACTTTCAAACTGGGTGGAAGTGCTTCATTAAGGAGGGACATAGAATAGGGGAAGTCAACCTTTCAAGGGAGGAGTAACCAAAAGTAGAGGTATATGCAAAGGAGAACATTTTAATAATAGACAAAAGCCACAACATCCAAGGAATGGTACCAAGTATGGTATTATTGAGTGTCAGAAAAGGAATGTGTGTATAGCTAGAAAGAAACAAGGTTTATATATCTTGTGATGGTGGTTAATAAGGAACTTATTTTAAATATAATAGTGATCAAGGGCTGGGGAGGTGGCTAAGTGGTTAAACTATTTGCCATGGAAGCACGGAGACCACTGGAGTTTAGAATACTAGTATCCATGTAAATGCCAAGTCTGTAATAGTAGTTTGTCTATAATTCCAATCTCCTCAGGTAGAGCTAGGGGTTTCTCATGGAGAAAGGGGAACTACAGAGTGAACTGTCTGACGAGACTAGCTATATCATCAATCTCTGGGTTTGACTAGACACTGCTACCTCAAAAAATTTTAAAAGATGAAGTGTTCAAAGAATACTCCAACCTGAAGTCTCTCTCTCTCTCTCTCTCTCTCTCTATATATATATATATATATATATATATATATATATATATAGCCCTTCCCCATATCCACAAGTACTTAAAAACATGTGTGCAGTACACACACACACCCACACCCACATGAAAAGAAGAAAATAAAAATCCTAATTATTACAATAAATAAATTTGACTTTGTTTCCCAAATATGAAAGCAATCTAAAAGATGTGTATGTTCACACCAATAACAACTGTACAGTTAACGCACTATGAAGGAGAAGGAGGTGCGAATATGATCAAAGATGTTTCAAAGAACTAACTGAAAAGTGAGCAAAGGAAAAAAGGAACTTTTGCTATATAAAAAAGAAAATTAACTTGAATTATGTGGCTAAAAACAATGCTGAATGATATTTTTGTTTTATTAAAGGTAATGATGCTACAAAATTGACACCATGAAAGAAGTCAAGGAACTTGACTTCAAACATAAAAAAGAATATCCTGAAGATATTGGAAAGGCATGTCACTTAATTCAGAAAAACAGTATGCATGTTCTTTCCCTGGGGTTTATGGTGAAGATCCTGTTCATTTTTAGAGAACCCTACTTTGTCAAGTTCTTTTCACTCACTACTTGTGCTGTCTTTCACTGGAATACATATCTCTGTCTCCTAGGTAGCAAGGATAAAATCTAATTATTTCTAATATCCCCAGCACCTAATGCAATAAGACCTAGCAGTTTTTCCATACATTGTTGACTGATTAATAGCCATTGCAAAGAAAGTGGAGAAGGGCCACACTATTCCTCAGTTAAGAACATCAAAGCTGCATCATGATGTTTTCCTTCCTGGACAATTGAAGACCCGACTTTTCTTTTGCTTCATGGCAGGAAGGGAGTGATGCATATCTGACTTTTGAGTGACAGAAAACACACCACACAGTCCTGCATTAACTACATGTTACTGTGATAAAACACACTGACAAAAGCAACTCACGGAAGGAAGGGTTTTTACTTACATTCACAGTTCAAGGATACAGTCCACCAAGGATACAGAAAGCATGGCAACAAGGATATGATGCAGCTGCTTACATATTTTGCTACCTGTCAGGAAGCAGAGAAGAATGCTACTAGTACACAGTTCTTTGTCTCCTTTTTGTGCAGTCCACGGGATGATCCTACCAACAATAAATAGGCAGGTATTGTCACCTTAGTTAACTCCATCTGCAGAGGTGTTACTTGAATTGTCTCTTGAGTTAGAAAAGGCCTCTTTCCTTAGACTAATTTAAAACATCTTTTCAAGTCCCTTGCAGCCTAAAGAACTTTCCACATTGCAGATATTTTTTGCCTCATTTTACAGGTAAGAACCCAAGTTCTGTGAAGCTAAGTAATTCAAGTGTAGTTTAGGAGTCAGACTCTGCTTGCCTGCTGCCTGCATGCTCAAGCACAAATATCTATGGCTCTTTGTTTAAGAAACACAGCTATGAAAGTGTTTGGTGGCAGATATAGGACACAATCAGGCCCAGTAAGTCTTAGTGGTTATTATACATTAAGCCAGGAGTAGAAGGGAGAGAGAGGGGTGAGTCCATATACAAAAGAAAAAAAGAAGCCATGGAAAAGAAGTAAAAGCTTGAGGAAGAATGGAGACAACACAAAAAAAAGGAAGCATAATTATGTCACGAGCTTAGAGGGGAAGGGATGTAGAGGGAGGGAGCCTGAAGAAGGTCAAAGAGATGAGAAGAACCAGATCATAGAAAAGACCACTAAGGGATAAACAGTCATCCCTCTGCCTCCCCAGAGAATTGGTCCAAAATTTGCTGCAGACACCAAAATCTGATGACGTGCAAGTCCCCATGTAACATAGCACAGGCTTTGCATGTGATCCATCTGCATCATCTAAGCTTTCAATTGTCTCTGAATTGCCTGTAATACTCAATACAATGTAAGTAGGTTATATATCTCTTGTTTAAGAAATGATGGGAATAAAAACAACATATATTTAGTATAAACACAACCTTTTACAAATATTTTGATCCATGGTTGGATGACTGACTACATTTGACAACGAATACTATAATAAAAACACAAGATCTAAAACCCATATGAAGGTATACAAGCGTGGGTGCCTGTGCCATGGAGTACTTGTGGAGGGCAGAGACAACTCTGTGTGGCTAGTTCTCTCTTTCCACCTTCATGTGGGTTCCAGGAAGAGCAAGTATTCCATGTCTCCATGTCTCCTGGCAAGAGCTTTCACCTGCCAAGCCACCTCACTGGAGCCAGAAAACCATTAAGTTTTAGCCCTTGCATTTTGTTACATTATTTGCTGTCAAGTGCAGACAATGATTTAAAAGTAATAACTTTACTTCCCTTAAAGTAGAGGGATACATTTTTAAGGGTTTGTGGATGAGTCTGACTGTGTGTATAGCTTAACATTGAACATACTGTCGGTGGTTAACCAACACTTCTTTTCTCTATCCCACAAGTGTCTCTTGAAGAATATCATTTTACACAAGAGGGGAAAGAGAGGAATAATACTGGAAGGTAAATGGTGTTGAGTTTTAAGCTACCATGTAAGTTGAAGCAGTCAGTTTACAAATATGTACATATATGTGCATTCTTTCTGAGTGGTAATGAATGTGGGATGAAGGCATAAAGTAGGTAGGCTGAGAGCAAGGGCTTCAAAAAGAGGAAAAAGTTAGACATGGCTCAGAACTTCCTTTGCCTCCAAGTTATATCATTTCCCCTGTCACTCTGATTTGCAGTGATCCCATCTGGGGACAACATGGGATACTCGATTCCATTTCCCACATGCTCATTTTAAATGTGGATATGCAAGGAACAGCCATTAATTGTAGGGTACCTTATTGGATTTTGCCTTTGATAAGGATTCTCTTTTTACTCACAATTCCTTCCATTTACAACTCATCCATTTACTAGCATTATGACAATTTTCTCTTCACTGGAAATCTCCCCTAAGTGTCTACTTATGATGCTCTTTACTTGATGTGGCTGACATGATAATGTGAATCCTCTGCAGCAGTGAGCATTGAAAGCTGAAGAAAATATGAGAGAAGCTGGCAAAGGAGCACCTGCATTCCAAAGCCTAGGGTGGAGCACCACATGGAAGACAAAGGATTCAGAGCAAAATTTAAAAGGATGTGGATAATAGTCTCACATATGTCAGAAATGAAGAGGCTGGAATAACCAGATGCTAAAAATTAATACAGTAGGCATAAGTTTGGAGGGATACTTGGCTCAGATGGACTCTCTCTCTCTCTCTCTCTCTCTCTCTCTCTCTCTCTCTCCCTCTCTCTCCCTCTCTCTCTCTCTCTCTCGTCTCTCTCTCTCTCTCTCTCTCTCTCTCTCACACACACACACACACACACACACGCTCATTTTCTCCATCCTTCTCTCTCCTTCCCTCTCTGCATCTCCATCCCCCCTCTGTTTTTTGTTTGCCTGTCCTATCCCCCCTGTATGTGTATGTGTGTGTGTTCATAGTGTATGAATACATGTATGTGTGCATGCATAGATGTACCAGTGCCTGTGCATATGGGTACACATAAGTGTTATGTTTTCCTTGATCATTCTCCAACTTATTACTTAAATAAGTAATTACTTAAATAAGTAAGGGCCATCATTGAAATTTTATTATGTAAGAAAATAGGTTTTCTGATTAAACCTTTCATTATTTCATCTCACAGAATCATATTATTTAATGCAGGGTCTCTTGTGGAACCTAGAATGAGATAACTTGGCCAGGCTGTCTGACTCTAAGTCCTGAGATGTCTCTCTCCTCTTAGTTCTGGAGTTACATATGAGTGCTGCCATACTCATCTTCCATGGGAGTAATAGGAATCTGAATTTATGTGGCAAGTACTCGATGAATTGAGCCTTTTCACTATCCCCAGATTTGAGTATACGAAGGCCTTTTATATAATCTATAATTAGGGTTTGATAATTTCTAAATTTATGTTAAGGTTAAAGCCTATTCATTAATTTGATTAATTTTTGCATCATTCTTAAAGCAAGGGACTTGGAGAAAAAGTAATGTGTAGTAGCTTAGAGTCAAAGGAACCAATCTGAGCATAAATCGATGGAAGATGGAATATGATCAGGGTAACAGTTGGGAAAAATGAAGGGCCATTTGGATTCCTATAACAGCCAAGGCAAATGAACTTAGGCTGTTCCAGAGAAGGGCACAGAGAGGAAAATAACAGAAGGATGGTGCTTATCTGTTTTGCAATAATTCTAACCTATTTTCTCTCCATGTCTCTGTAGCTTAGGAATGATTAAAGACTATTCTGCTCTGAGGAAAGAGCTAGCAGCCATGTTGGCTGTTCTAGAGCATATGCTCAGAGTGAAGGTGTGGATTCCCATAGTTACCAGCTATTTCTCCATGTAGGGAATCCAAGATAATGTTATTGTTATTTAAATAGCATTTTGCAACCCATACATTGAGTAAGAACAAAATATACTTTTGATACTATTCACTACAGTATATTTCATAAAGCACAAGATTAAGTTGGTGGCCCTGTCTACAAAACTTTTGAGCAATCAGATAATGGTCTTTGTCCTCACAGATATTGCTGCATTTGAAATCCCTTCAATCCCAGAAACCTCCATACAATCTCTGGTGTATTTCTAAGTGTTTGCACCCCCATATTGTTCTTTCTTTATTTTAGTTGCTACAAGGTATATCTTCATGCCCATCTCACCATTTAGTTCTTGAGTGACTTTTGTCCTCTGTTGTTATCCATAACTTGCATTTCTCCTCTGTTTCTTAGATCCATATGCTGCAAACTCATATGGTTGCTGAGCTGTCTTACATACCCCTTAATATTTTAGAGTTACTGAACGGACACTCTAAGATTTTTAAATTCAGTAAGTTTTAATATATAAAGTTAAAAAAGAAATCCAATTAAAGAGTAATAGAGATATATTTTGAAGTCTAGTACCTTAAAAGCCTCTACTGATACTCTCCAAACTAAACCCCTTTTGAGACTTGGTACTTAGAACTTAGTTGACTGCAATAACTACATCAATAAACATCAGTTGAGATCAGAAAGGATCTCTTGGCGGGTGATTTATTTACCTGGGCCTACCTTTTAAGAAAGAAAAATTGTGGTAGGGAAGCTCAGAAATTTAAAAGGGGAATTCCAGGAATGGATACAGAACTTGGGGACTTGGTGAAATGGATTGGTGGGCAGAGACCCTTTGTACAAAATGTAATGAATCAAGTTCAATCTGTGATGAAGGACAGAAGTGACTCACACAAGTTGTGACCTCCAAGCTCAGATGTGCCCATACACATAGATAATTAACAAATGCAATAAAATATATAGTGTAGTAGATAACCTGTTATCTCTCAAAAAAATCCTAACTTTCCTCATACTTATTTTCATCCTTATTGATACCTTTCCCTGTATGCATACCTATAAAATTTAAACTTTCTCTTTTGTTATTAATGTTTAAGTCTTCCACATTGAACAATCAGATTTCCTAACAGTAATATCTGAAGTAACCATAAAGAAGATGGGAACCCACAACATTGATTCTACTTGATTCAACATGATGTCTTTGAACTAGTAAACACCATTCAGTGATCCGTTTTAGACTAAAACTGCTCTAGACAAGTCCAGATTAGTTAACTGAGATGGGATACCTTCTTAAAACATCCTATCCAGAGCTTCACATAAGAACTTCAGACAAGCATCAACTGCTACTGAGATACTAGCTACAAATGTTATTGCTAGTCACTTGAGACTTAGCCATTGTTTTGCCCCCCCCAGGATGCCATAGAGTCACCTTTGTCCCCCTGATAGTGAAAGACCCCAGAAGGGAGACCCTCGCTCAAATCTCGGGAATAGCGTGCACCCAGTGAGTCACCGAGACCAGACTTGCTGCAATCACACTAGGAAGTTTATTGAAAAAGGAATTGAATGAGATCTCAAGCCAGCATGCTGGGGTCGAGGCTCAGAGGAGTTCGACCCTGACCCAAACTTGTGACAAGCTTATAAAGGCAAAAACCATAAAGGAGGGGAGGGGGACTAGGGAGGGAAATAGAGGAAGCCCAAAGTTACACATTCACTCATAAAGGCAAAAACCACAAAGGAGGAGGGGAGGACCAGGGAGGAAATAGGGGAAGCCCAAAGTTACACATTTACTCATCAGTTAAACTATGTGGACACACCTGGGGCGTTTGAACTTTTCACAGAGGTCGTTGAGACATCCTGTGGTTATTCCAGGAGCGTTTTTTTTTTTTTTTTTTTTTTTTTTTTTTTTTTTTTTTTTTTTTTTTTTTTTTTATGAGAGTTCCAGGAGCGGCCACCTGCAGGGGAGGGAGCCCCCAAGGTGACAATCCCATGTTCTTATAGACAGGTAGTAATTTTTACTTTTCAATAGCTGGAAGTAATTCTGAGAAAACAATACCCTTTTCCCCTACAGTTTGCTTAGATGGTGTTTTGTTTTATTTTCCCAAGGATATGAATAATTGTCATCTGCTTAGGGTTTCTTTTAAGTTGTGTAGGATTGGGAATGGAAAAAGATGTTCAGACTCAGGAATCTCTTTTAGAAATGCACAAGGAAATGGATGGGATGGGATATAGGTAGATTAATATATCTTCTTGTGAACTATTCTAGCAACTATTAGTTATAGACAACTGACATTGTTATAGATTTTTGTATATTGAAATTTATGTAAAATTAATTTTGTATTCCTGTCTTCGATAATTTGTATATTGTTTCAAACTTGAAATTACATTTGTCATACTGTGTAGTCTCCTCTTTCTATTTATGATGTTGTTGTGCATAAACATAAAATTATCTTTATCATATTGTATGTATGAATGTTTCCACATATGCTTAAGATATTTTGTATATTGATACAATTTAGGATTTTTTTTATCATTTTTCACTATACAGTTTTACTTTTGGTCAAGATATTTCAGTCCTACCTCTGATAGAGAGATTTGCACACACACACATGCACACACACACACACACACACACACACACACATACACATATAAATATATATACATATGCAAATTTGAAATCGTCCTTATGCTGCACATCTGTTTAAATAAATATATGGAAAGCTTCAGTCAGCAAGCAATATATGTTTCTGAGAATTACAGATTATAGTTACCCATGCTTCTTATACCTAATGATGTTAGTCAAGTTCTTTACGTGCTCAGAGATGTAGCCGACATAGATATTTGATCTTCAAACACTTCAAAGACCTACAGAAGACAGCATTTAAATGATTTAATAATTTAGAACTCTGTTGTCAGATGAGGCACAATTGCTCCTGACAGCACTGAGCTATTCCCAAGAATATGATTGGCACTGATGATACTCCATTTGGAGTTAGTTTTCTTCCTGGCAATATTGGCCTTATGGGCAAAGAATTGCCCCTGCCTCAACTTCTGACATTGGACATGCTGTCGTAACTGGGCTAGCAGGCGATAAACATAAAGAGACTGCTGAACCTTGCCAAGTCAGAGTAGGACAGTCTTTCAAATTTTCCTGTTTCTGAGATGGTCTGTCACATATTCTAGACCTTAGCCAAAGTTGGTTGCCTCAACATTACTGAGACCTTGGGTGACTGTCCAGGTATCCTGCTTGTTCTGACATTTTTTGCACCTTTAGGAAGTCACCCACTTGCACTTTCTGCTTAACCTAGTAATGTTATTTTCCTTCTCAGGCCTTTGATGAAGTTGAAGACTAGATAATCACAACTATATCCTCTCTTATCTTAACTAAAGCGTATTAGGTACAAGAGTTAGACTTTTCAGAATAGGACAGCTATTGGAGTAATCTCTGTTTTATGCCATTACTCTGGGCCTGGACATTTAATATGTGTTTCTTGTTTGATGTTGCTCTTGCTGATTGTAGGTCTCAATTTGTGTGTGTTTCTACCTTTCTTTCTCCTGAACTATACTTGATATTTGTTATCATTTTATATAGTTTTTATATCAGGCTTAAAACTCTCTTATTTAGACAAAAAGGGGAAATGTAGTGACATCTTGCTTTGTCAGTGAACTTTTGGTGGTAGCCACATCCTAGGGGTGTGGCTTCAGGTGTGCAGACATGACTACTTATAAGGAAGAGGAGTGTCTGGCTTGCTCTCTTGTGTTGTGGTCAGAGCATCAGAAGGACAAAGAGTGCATCTTCTGGAGCAGCAAAACCTCAGCAGTTATTTACTATTATTTGTGTAAGTGCTTCCCTAATAAATACCTAATAATCATTCATCTTGGGTCTTGTAGACTCAGTTAAAGCCTGCCTTCAATATAGTGTTAACTTTTTATGGTTTCATAATATAAATATTATTTTCAGTTGAGTTGTCTATGAAGGTAGGAGGTCATGGGGGAGGGGTATGCTGGCTTGTTCCAGGCCTTTCCCTCCTTTTCTCTCTCTACTTTCCTGTTGCCATGACATAGGGAAGTCTGCAGTGATTTTCTATTGCACCCAGATGCCCTGGCTTGCTGAAGATTCAGGCTTGATAGGGACATTTGACTTTGGACTGCAATCTCTGAAACCATCAACCAAAATGTTTTATCTCCTTGTACTCTTTTGGTGGGTCTATATGTATATATTGTTCATAAGAGTGTGTGTGTGTGTACATATATTCATCTGCCTACAAAAGTCCAAAGTTGATGGTGTATTCCTTGATTGCTCTACAGTTCATTTAGGAAGGCAGGGTATGCCACTGAACCCCAAACTTGGTGATTTGGCTAATCTGCCTGGACAGCCTGTTCCAGGGATCTCCTGTCTCTGCCTCTCAGATGCTGGGTTAAAGGAGGCCATCACACTCCCCAGCTTTTCAGGTGGGTTCTGCTGCCCTAAACTCTGATCTTCATGCTATTAGTACAAATGCTTTACCTGCTGAGCCAGCACCCCAGACACCTTTCCTCTTTCTTTCAGGCATCAATCATAGTGATGGAAGTGCCCACAGGACCTGATGGGGGTATTTCTGTGCTTACTTGATGTGACTTGGACACAGGCTCAGTTTTCCCACTTGTTGAAATGACAGTTCCATATTCAATCCCAATAGGATAGCATGAATTGACTGTGAGAAATCATCTTTGCTGGAAGCCCATCTGTGTGTCATCAGAAAACTTGAAAAGGGTAAAGGGGTTTACTCTACTATTGTTGGGTGGGACAGATGGCTCATGTTTGCCATTTGAGCATGAAAACCTGAGTTCAGTCTACAGAATCCACATAAAACATGGGCATGGTAGTGTGCACTTGAAACTGCAGCGGTAAGGAGGCAGAGACAGGTAGATCTTTGGAACTCACTGGAGAGTGAGGTAGCTGACTTGGTTCCAGGTTAATACGAAATCCTGTGTTGAGAAAGAAGGCAGTAACTCCTGAGGACAGACAGTTAGTTTTGACTTCCGAATGCCACATATGCTCATATACACACACATGCACACGCACACTCACATGTGCACACACACACACACACACACACACACACACACAATAATTTACATATTATCCCTGTTAATTTTTATCCCTGTCCTTTTTCTAACATTGATCTTCTATTGAAATGAGAGTCTGTGATGGTTGAATTCTGCAAACTTTGTGAGTTAGAGCTTTCTATGTAAAGGCAAATAAATAAGGTCATGATAGGCAGACATGTTAAGGAACCATCTTTGATGTAACATGAGAAATGCAGTGTATTGGAGGGTGAGCGGATACTGTGAAACAACACATATCTATAAGCCATATTTGTGAAGACTTAAAAAATAACAGGAAATTCTACACTAAAGTTTGAAATGCTAAAGGACTATATAGAGGAAAGAGTAACCTTAACTGTCTATAAATACACAGTTTATGGCTCAAGGAGCTTGACTAAACATATGTATTTACCTCTCTTTCATCCAGAAATCCTGTGGTGATGACAGAAGGGATACAATAATAGCAATACATTGCCGACCCATGTGGCCATGATATACAGTCAGGAAATAAGCCTCTCGTGTATAAAAACCACCAGTGAGTATTTCGGAAACGTTAGAAACATGTGACATTTGAGGACTACAAAATCTACAGCATTTGCTGGGTGACCCTGCCTACTGCCATCAGACTGATTGTACAGGAATAGACTGTTCTGGGCCTCCATGTGACACCGCTGCTATCAGCTCTTCTGGCTGACATTTAAAGGCTTCCAGGACGTGCTTCCCACTTCCTCAGTTATATTATTCTTTTCTCCCTAGGTTCCTCTGGCACAATTATGCTGATGCTTGTTTGCTTTTCCAAGATGTCTTTGGACTGTGTGTGCAGTCACGTGTTAGGGAGTGCATGTGGAGACCTGAAAACAAACTGCTGCTCTCATGATTCTAAGCGTTAATCTAATTAATCTCATCAATAAAAATTGGGAATCAAATATCCGGGTAAGAACCTGAAAGATCGGAGAAGCAGGGAGCAGCTTCCAGTTGCTTCCTACCTCTGTTTTTCCTTCCATCCAAAGGGTGGAGATCCTCTCTCTGCCCACCTTACTACTTCCTGTCTCCTCTCTCTGTGGTCCTCTGAACATCTATGGTTATTTTAGGTCAGCTAGTGGCTAGCTCCACCCTCTGACTCCAAGAAAGCTTTTTGTCGGAACAAAACCAAAATATCACACAACAATGCCCCAGGAGAGCCATCCTTACTCATTTTGCTTTTTGTTTTTGTTTGTTTTGTTTTGTTTTGTTTTGTTGTTTTGAGTAAGTTCTCTCACTTTTACATGGAAGTAGCCATTTCAGACATAATTCTGGCCTCATACCTATTGGGGGGGGGTTTCACATTCAAACCATATCACAGTTACTCAAATCTCCCCAATTTATGAGACTCAAGGAAAGTTGCCTCTGACATTTGGGATTCCCCCAGTGCTTAATTGCCTTCTACAAATTCACCCCCATTTGGCCACTTTTCCTGATTAAGTATTTGATAATCTTTTTCAGTAATATGAGGCATTTTGAAGCTGTATGTCTTCCCATATATCTCTATGAACACAGAAGATGTTCAATAAATTCTAAATTCTCTGTTGTTCTCTATCACACTGAATTCTTTGATTTTGAACTTTTAGCCTGAGAACTGAGAGAAATAAATACCTCATTTGTAAGCATCTACAGGCTCTCTTGTTATGTAAAATCCAGAGTGGACTAAATCAGTTTTTAGGCCTGAACATTTTCTCAGCTGTTAGAAGTGTGTGTGTGTGTGTGTGTGTGTGTGTGTGTGTGTGTGTGTGTGTGTGTGTGTGTGTATGTGTGTGTGGGGGGCGCACGCACATGCACACATACACGCAAGCAGGTACTCTGGAGTTCACCAACTCAGCTATAATAGTTGCCCAGTGATCTATAGGAATCCACTGTCTCTATCTCCCCAGAGCTGGGACTGCTAGCGTGCTTTGCTATAGTGAGCTTTTTTCACATGAGTTTTAGGAGCTGAACCTAGGTCCTCATGGTTATACAGAAATATTTACTGACTGAGCTATCTCCTCAAGTCAAACATACATGTTTTACTCAGCTGAGGAAATCTGTTCAAGATGGTGCAAGCTGACTTTTCAGAAAGACCATTGAAAGCAATCCTTGTGGGAAAAAAAAAAAAAACAGAGAAAAGGGACTAGGCAGTGGGAAAGTGATTACGATGCAATTTCAGTGAGAAGCTGAGCTGGCTGCAGCGGACACCAAAGTGTCCAATGGATCTTAGTTCTCCTAATTGTTAGGGCCCTAAAGGGAGTCCAGGCCACAGACCACACAATGTTCACACAATGCACCAGGATCAATAGCATCTAAGATGCTCTGTGTGCTTCAGGGAAGATACCAACAGACTGGTAAGAATAGTATCCCTCCTGTGAGAGAAGCAACTTCACTACATTGGCTTCCTAGTGGGGATTTGAAGGACCCTGTGATAAGTCTGCTATATTTGGTGTGTGACACTTCTGCTGTATGTGAAACACACATTGTATAGATCTATACATTTAAGGTCATTATCTAGGTAGTAATACAAACCACACAAAATGTATATGTATGTGTGTGTTTTATGTATGTATTTTGTGTGTGTGTGTGTTATCTAGGATGTATGCACATATTGTGTATGTGTGTGTTATCTAGGGAGTATGTAGGGGTGTGTGTGTGTGTGTGTGTGTGTGTGTGAGAGAGAGAGAGAGAGAGAGAGAGAGAGAGAGAGAGAGAGAGAGAGAGAGTGTGTGTGTGTGTGTGTGTGTGTGTGTGTATTTAGTTGTATACCAGCATGTGTGGAAGTATTTGTGTGGAAGCCGGAGGACACACTTGGCTGTCATTCCTCAATCATTGTCCATCCTGTTTTCTGAGACAGGCTCCTTCAGTCCCCTGGAATCTTCCCAATAAACTAGACATGTGACAAGTAAGCCCTAGGGATGTAGCACATGTGTGAATTTTTAAATAAGCTAGACAGGGAATCTAGCCCTGTGTACATTCCTAAAGGAAGTAATGGCACAGAGATGATTGGGCACAGGGAATCCATCACTTTTGTTGTTTGTGCTCATTCCTACTCACTTTATTTTCATCCTGTGGTTTTGAGGGGGTCCTGAGTAATATGCTGTCAAGAGAGGAAGCAAGGGAGCATCAGAAAGCTTTATCCCATGAGACTGAAATGTGGCTGACAGGCAGCAGGGCCTTATCCCCATACCCACCAGACTTGATGGTAAAGCAGGAGAGCAACTTACAGACTTTCTCATTCCCAGATTCTCCATCCTCTCCTGAAAGGGGCAGTGATCTCAAACACACAGAGTAAAATTTTTTTGCTTTCCACAGTTTATATGCAAAGAATTCAGAATGTGCCTCACCAATATCTCATTGCCCAGAAAAGTCACCAGTAGGATTCCTGCCTGGATTAATTTTATTATAAATTAATTTCATCTATGAAATCCATGCTAGTATAAATGTGCACGCCTAAATATAATGATACCATTTTTGTAGTTATATTCTCTGAGGAAACACTGACTTGCATTTCTCATGGAAATGCTGTATGACTTCAGTGCAGGCTTAGAAAAGGCAGCAGGCAGATATCCAGAAAACCTGATGAATCTGTGTAATCTGCTCTTATACAGCATCCTTAATCTCAGAACTACCCACTGACATGTCATGCAGGGTGGCTCCTATCATGTTCTGGATGTACAAGAATAAGTTTAACTCCTGCATGGATGAAGGACTGAAAACATATTCTAGATTGGGGACTAGCTCACCTGGTAAAGTGTTAGCATCCTAAGCATAAGGGCAAGATGAACTTGATCCATAGTCTCCAGAGTGGCAGGCAGGCATTTATAATCTCAGTACTGGAAAGGCAAAGACAAGCAGAACCCTGGGGAGCCAATCAGCCAACCCTACTATATAACAAAGGAGTAAAAAACCTTGTCTCAGAAATTAAGGGGGAGGATGCCTGATAGATGACACTTGAAGGCATTTTCTCATCTCCACAGACATGTGCATACATACCCATACACATGTGTGTGTCCGTATATAAGGAACAGGTGCCCTTACACATGCATACACACAGAGAGAGAGACAGACAGACAGACAGACAAAGACAGAGATAGAGACAGAAAGACACACAGAGCTCTTCCAGCAATTATCATTAGTTATGAAATTCTCAAGATGTTTAAAAATAGACAGCCAAGTTAATTTACACTGCAGAATGCCACCTGGATTCTCCAGTCTCAGAGACTGTCGATTTAGAGCTTCCATCATGCTCCTATCCAACCATAGAATTGAAGATTGTGCAAATCTAAGAGACAGTGATTGACAACTATTTTACTGACAATGTAGGTTTCAGGAAGCAGAGAAAACACTAAGCCAAACACAATGTCTAGATGATTCACAATTCACTGTGAGGAATTATCTGGTTATATTGAGCTAATAGGTAGCTTGGAAGCAGTTTAATTATTTGTGCCCATTAATTGAAGCTTTTATTCATTCAGTAATGAAATATTTACTGATGCATGGTGGCTTCCAGGAGGCAAGAATACAGATATTCAAAACACAAACCTTGCCTTACTGCCATGAATTTTGAAAAACATAAAGAGTTTATGGCAGAGTAAGAAGAAAACATTCTAAAATCAACTCAGAAAAGAGAGGCGGCAGTCAAAAAAAAAAAAAAAAAAAAAAAAAGACAAGATACAGGATGAGGATGAGAAAAAGACCCAGACCAGACCAGTAGTAAGGCCTGTTTTTGTTTTCACTGCAGGATTTGACTTCAGGATCCTGTGAACAAACCAGGAAGTCCAGCAACAGGTACCTGGGGCTGGTTACAGTGAAGAATGGAATTTGTTTCTGCATGGAGATCAGCCATTGTCACCTCCCTTAAGAGTAATTCCAGTTGGTAGGTAAATCATCTGACCAAAGGACCTCTCAGGAAGGAAGGCTCACCTTAAGCCATGCTAAGGAGGTAGGGGATAATTAGCTCTTGGTGAGATAATTACTTTCCTTTGCAGAATTATTCCCTCTATGACCTGAATGAACCTCTTGGCTGCCATGAAGTTCTGTTGGGTCTGCCCATCTTTCTGAGTACAGATTTAGAAAGGCATATTTTTTCCTTCTTGAGTCTAAATAGGCTGCATTTTTTTAAATAGGCTCCTTTACTCATTTTCTGAAGCTTCCCTCCCCTGCATGTGGCTCTTTTTCTCAAAGCTATGCTAACCCAAATGGCAAGGCTGCCTTTCTTCCTTTCTCTGTCCTCTGGGAAGCTGTTGAGATTTACAGGTTGCCTATCCTGGAAGTTTTCTTTTAAAATATAATAAAATTGTCCCCAGACTTTCTTTTGAGTCTGTCTCAAAATAAAATTAATTATTTTATTAATAAAACTACAACTTCAAGAAGGGAACCTAATTTTCATAGCAATGTTTGGAAACACTGCTTGGATTATCCAAAACTTCAGGTAACAGAATAAGGCCTCATAAGAAAGAAATGCAACAGACCAATCAGAGCCATTGGATAGCCAGGTTAGGAAAATGTAAACAAGCCAAGATAGAAAGACTAGAAGCTATGGCATGGGGGATGGTAGGAGGTAAACCCAGAAGAAGGCAAAAGCCAGCTCTTTAAAGCCTGGCAAGCCTTGGTAAGGATTCTGTAATTTACCCTAAAGTCACATGGGAAGCATTGAATGCTAAGCAGGAATGTTCCCCGAGACATTTCTGTTAGAGTTGGGAGTTACACATAGTAGTTTAACACTGGGCTCACGACGTTCAATCAGATTCCCAGATCATTAAGTTTTCTTTTTATGCTTGTGTATATGTATATAAATGTATCTATGTGCCTGACTGTATATCTCATGTGCATATGTGTACATGTGGAAGGCAGTGTCAATCTGTGATGTTGTTACTCCTTAGAATGTTCCTGTTTTGTTTTGTGATGCAGGCTCTCTCACCAGGAACTCACTGATACAGTGAGGCTAAAGGGCCAGTAAACCTCATACACTTATCTCCCTTCCCCAGAGTAGGCAATGTTGTGGTTTAAATAGGTATGACACCCACAGACTTAAGTGTTTGAGTGATTGGCCTATAAAGAGTGGCAATATTAGGAGATGTGGTCTTGTTGTAGTAGATATGGCCTTGATAGAGGGAATGTGGCACTGTCGGGGAAGGCTTTGATGTTTCACATACTCAAGCTATGCTCAGTGTGGCACACAGTTCACTTCCTGTTGCTTGAAAATCAAGATGTAGAATTCTCAGCTGCTTCTCCAGCACCATGCCTTTTCATCGTGGTGACAATGGAGGAAACCTCTGAAACTATAAGACAGCCCCTAATCCATGTTTTCCTGTATAAAAGTGGCTTTGATCATGGTGTCTCTTCACAATAGAAACCTTAAGACAGGGATTAAAGGCAGTTCCCATCATTCCAGACTTTTTCACACAGATTCTGGGGATGGGACTATGATCGTCATGTTGAATGGCAAGTATTTTACAAGCTGACCCCCATCTTTCTGCCCTGAATGTATTTATTTATTTATTTATTTATTTATTTATTTATTTATTTATGTTTTGATTTTTCGAGACAGGGTTTCTCTGTGTAGCTTTGGAGCCTATCCTGGCACTCGCTCTGGAGACCAGGCTGGCCTCGAACTCACAGAGATCTGCCTGCCTCTGCCTCCCGAGTGCTGGGATTAAAGGCGTGTGCCACCAACGCCCAGCCTGAATGCATTTCTTAACGTAATAGAATCAAACAAAATGGAAAATACAGACATTAAGATCTTGGTCCATCTTGGTTGTCAACTTGACTGAGTACAGAACCAACTAAAAGGAAAGCTGCTGGGGCCTCACTTGAGGAATTTTCTTGATAGGTCATTTAAAGTTGGAAAATCTATCCTAAACATGGATGGCACCTTCTGATGCCAGTTCAGATAGAAGGGAGATAGAATGAAAATTTGCTTTTTGGGTGCTTGCCTTCATTCTTGCTGACAAGTTATGCCCAACCCTGCCTTATTTATTCTCTGACAGTAGAATAGCTTTTTGGTCCTCTAATGCACACTAATGACCAGCAGCAGTCCAGGGACATTAAGGGCCTTCAGTGCCAGTTTAGGACTGCAGAAACATCCAGTATTAGTGACTAAACAATGATCAGATTCCCAGCCTTTCATGTGTGAATCAGCCATTGTTGGGAATACTAAACTATATTGTGTAGATCTAAAAAATTGCCCTACAACATAGTCATTCTATCAGTTCTCTTTCTCTAGAAAACTCCTGATGAACACAGTAATTATAATTAATTTGATATGAGAGAAAAGAGAGGGTCCCTTAGTAGGAGTGAAGATTGAAAAAACATGTCATTTCATCTCTGTGGCATCACCTGAAGACAGAGACCATCAAATTCCCCATTTTACAGATTTTCGTAAATCTGTGAGACATAAATTTCCCTTTGTGTAGCCATTGCTATTTTACAATCCTTCCACCAAAGGTGATACTGATTGGTTTCTTTGTTAAAATCCAATTAGTCCCAAGATTTCTTAAATGCTTTTTCATTTGAATTTTTAAATCTCCCCATCTAGAAGTAACTAACACCAGTCTTTATTCTATTACAGTTATTATCCTGGTTGGTTTTTTTTTTTTTTTTTTTTTTTTTTTTTTTTTTTTTTTTTTTTGTCAAATTGACACAAGCTAGAGTCATCTGGGAAGAGGAACCTCAACTGAGGAAATGCCTTCATCAGACTGTCTTGAGGGTGAGAGGAGCAAGCACATGCTACAACAGGCTGCTCAGTCTTCTCTCAGAGATCAGGACTTAATGAGTTTCCCAAGACTGAACAAGCTGTTTCTGGAAGAGCCATGAACAAGGGACAATTTATCACTGATGGCCCTAACAACAAGGGCAGGGGAGATAGGGTGCATTAAGCCTGGGCGACTGAGCCATTCCCTATAGTCAGTACGTACTAGGTCAGCCAACCTCCACATCAACTCAAGTATAGGGTCTGGAACTTGTCCAGGCCTGCCCCAAAATGGAAAAGTGTAGGCCTGACAAACTCCTGGCTAGTCCCAGACAATTAGAATGCACTGGCATGATTGCCACTTGCTTAAAGCAATCATATTCAAAATTACCTAATTGCCCTAGGACCTACCCTTAGCTGTGCTTAAAGGAGCCTGGGAGATCTTCTAGAGGTCATCACCATCTTGCCTTTGTGTGGAATGGGCAGCCCCAGTGTGCTGAAATAATAAACCTCTTGCTGATGGCATACGTGGATGGTGTCTTTTGTGGGACCCTAACAATGGGCATGTCTGTGGGCCATTGTCTTGATTATTGACTCATGTGTCAGGGCCTAGCTTTCTGTGGGCAAGTGCCACCCATAGACAGATATTCCTGGGTATGTAAAACAGGAGGTTGAGCAAGCCAGTAAGCAGCATTCTTCCATGGTCTCTACTTAAGTTCTTGTTTCCAGTTTCCTGCTCTGATTGAGTTGCTACCTTGGCTTCCCTTAATGATGGACTGTAATTGGGATATATAAGACAAATCTTTTCTTTCCCAAGTTGCTTTGATCGTGGTCTTTTTTCATAGCAACAGAAAGCAAATTAAGACAGTAACTCATATAATGTAATATACCTCCCAAATCACTGTTTATTATATAACTCTGCTTTAGATGATCTTCAAGGGTAATTAATGTATGCTTCTAGAAAATCACCCTATGTGTATACCTCTGTGTGTGTGTGTGTGTGTGTGTGTGTGTGTGTGTAGTTTAAGGTATACATGGGTATACATGTGCATGTGGAGTCCAGAAGTGGATCTCAGGCAGAGTTTAGTGGGATATTTTTTTTCCTAAGACAGGGTCTTTCATTGGCCTGCAGCTCACCAAGTGAGGTTATTTGGCCAGAAAATCCCAGTGATCTTTCTGTTTCTACTATCTTAGCACCGGCATTACAAGCACCTGAGACAACACCAGGGTTTTTAATGAAGTACTGGAGATCAAACTCAGGTTCTCATGCTTTCAAGGCAAGACTTTGCCAACAGAACCACCTTCTCAGTCCTAGAAAATACCTTCTTAATAAATCTTCCCTCTCTTCTACTTTCTATGGTATTTGATTCTTGAGGACAAGATTGTAACCATGGAGAAAGAGGGACTGAGACTGAAAAGATATCAGCAAGAAGTCCTTAATGAACCAATGCGTCATCTTATTCAAAGTAGCTGTAGGCAGAATAGGCATGTCAACCATATTTATAACATTGTTACAACTCTGGTGTCTTCATCTTGGCTCATAATTCTCCATGCACCAAACTACTTCTTCTAACTAAAGAATTCCAATAAGAGAGATTTTATTTTTTTAGTGAGTGAAATTTGTTTTGAAATTTTATTCTGATTAATTCTGATTAAAAGTGAAATTCAGTAATGCTTTTAGCTAGGAATTCAATCCACCAAAGTCTCTATGAAGATAGGGAAGAACACACACATTTCTGAGGTTTCCAAACAGGCCTTGTTGGCAGCATGCCTATATCCATCCCTCATAATCTTAAATAGAACTCCAATCCCTCACCTACCTTTTCTTGTTTGTTCTTAAGCAATATGCCAAAATCAAGCTGAGGACATTTAATTATAGACTGAGGCCTTCTTTTGAATTAAAATAATTAGCAATACATTAACATTTTGCCACATGTCTCATGATGGTCTTGTTTTTAAGGATGACAACACTTATTTAAAAGTCAAACCAACCTAGCATTTATGTAGCAGTTAAACAATGCTACTGCTTAACCCTCTGCTCTCCCACTGTGGGAACCTAGTATTGGAGGGTAACTCCTGGGGAGTAAGGTTTAAGCAAACCTATAGACTTGTCACCATTAAGAACTAGAGTGTGATGTCTGTGTTAATGGCTGATGGTTGCATGGAAAATAATAATGTTATATCATGGCAATTTGCATTTATCTAAATTGCACATTAGATTAATTATTTAAAAGTGATATTGTTAAGAAAAGGAAAAAAAGGAATTTTTGCTGGTCTTGGGATGCAGCTGATTTAGTAGAGACCTTGCTCAGAATTCATAAGGACCTCAGTTTGGTCCTCAGCAGTGTATAAACCAGCATATTGTACATGTTGTAATCACAGAACTTGGGAGGTAGATGTAGGAAATCAAAAGTTCAAAGCCATCTTTGACTACACAGAAAATTTGAGATCCTCCTAGGTTGTAAAAGGAAATATGGTACTCAAACTGGGATAGTTGAAATACAATTAATGACAGACTATAAATTCATTGTATAATAATCAGAGGACAAACAAACAAGACAAGAGGGCAGTTGTAATTGAAATAGAGGAATGTTAGAGACCCTTGAAATAGAATTATTATCCCAGAACTTGACATCTTTGTAAGATTGTCCACAGTCTTGCCTCATCACACATCTGGAGGTGATGAGAACTCACTGGTGCAGTCTGCAGAACATCAACAAGAAACTCTAGGTACTGACATCTAAAAGAATTAAAATCAACTAATTCCTGAGGCTAATTTGGGAGAAGGTAAGGACAATCTAGAAGTTTTGGGAAAGGACTCTTGAAGAGGAGTGCCTCAAGGAACCAGAAGATCCATCACAGAAAGGAGAATGTTAGAAGAGAAATGGGTTGAGAGTTAGAAGTGTGATTTACTTGCTAAATACTGCTTCTAATATGTAACCCAAGGCAGGTTGGGAACTGTCTGTGTTGGACCGAACTTGTCTTAATTTATATAATGTGAAGTCAGGACCTTAGAAAACTGCTTTTGCCATAGCATTGGCTAGAATCTAAGGACAATCTAGGAATATATTAGTGGTGTTTTAAATGTCTGATATACTGTAGGAGGGACAGAAGATAGAATGAAGACTAGGCAGTGTGGCAGTCTCTGTGACCACCACAGCTAGCATAGTAACAATCCTGCATGACTCAGTAGTGAGTATTCATTCAAAATTCAAGAGTCTGACCTTGAATAGTTTATTTTAGTCATATTTGAGTCAGCACAATTTGGAAAAAAATTCTGGTCATGATTAAGCCAATCCCATGTGCACAATAGAATTTAATATATGATTGCATTAAAACTTTGTAAAGTACAAGTGATGCCTTCCATAAAGGTAGGTTCTATAGATTAACTGAGAAAACAAGCTCAAGATAACAGTTTGGGGGTGAATCTAGTGTGGTCTCAGCCACACAGATAGTGTAAAGGTCACCAGATTATAAACTGTATCTTCTTCCAGCCTTCTGACCAGAAAACATGTCAGACATCTCTCCCTTTGAAGAGTCAGCCCTGTGTGTGTAACATTCCTGGTTCCATAGTGCTTATCTGTGAATACAAGAATCTCCTTGTCTCCTACAAGGTTCAGTTTGTTATCTTCAGTCAGTATCCAGTGTCAGTCTCACAAGCATGAGGACCCCATGTCTGATCCCTAGAGCCCCACCCATGTAAAAAACTGGGGGTGGGAATTCATACTTTTAATCTCAGTGCTGGGAAAGTAAAGACAGGTGAATACCAGGGCCTCTCTGGTAAACAGTGTAGCCAAATTAGCAAGTGTCAGGATGCAGTGAGAGATTGTCTCCCCAAATCAGGAGAGCAGAGCTCTTGAGAAACAATTCTGAAGGTTGACCTCTGGTGTTACCATGCAAAAATATACATGTGCATCCCCTTTCATATGTACACCTACACATATGTGAGCATACTCACACTTATTACTGAAGCACACTCTCCCAATAAGTAAATAATAAATGCAGAATGTCTGGAAGTTATACTGAGAAAGAATGTTTGTTTACCATATAAGAAAGGTACTTCTCACAATTGTAGTTCTTTAACGACATGCATACCACCTTGTATGGTATTAATTATTAAATGGGTGCATTTCTTCAGACATAATTGTTTCCACTTAGAATGGTTTCCCTCTCACTTTTCACTTTATTACTTCATATTCTGCTTCAACTAACTTATTGCCTCTTTCAAGTTCCCCCAAGGACCTGTCAGTTTCTCTTGTCCTCTCCAGTTTCACTTTTATCTCCATTGCTGGGGCCAGTCTTGGGGCAAAGATTTTATAACACAATTTATCATGACGATAACTCACAACCTCCATGAAAACATTTTATTTATGCCTGAATAAAATGATGACTGTGGATTTCACAGTCATTTAAAATTTACCCAATACGTTCTTTTCAGACACAAAATTGTGCTATACCACAATGTTACCCAGAAACCAAAGTGCTAATAAAAGGCCTTATCTTATAAAAACAAGGTGGATCAAAGTTGAAGAATGGCAGCTGAACTGACACTTTGTCTTCCACATGCAGATGAATACACATGTACATGAGCATGTACAAGCACTTGAACACACAAACAAAGAGAGAAGAATTCACATAGGAAGAAGTGTTTATGTGTTAGAAGTCTTTCAAATCTGAGTCTGTGCAGCTCCGCTCTTCAGTGGTAAGAATGAACAGAATGCCGAAATGCAGAAATAAAGGCAAGAGTGATTGTATGTCAGTTGGAAAGATGCTCAGCAGAAAAAGGCATTTGCCACACAAGCCTGGTGACATCTCCAGAATTCACATAAAGGTGTAAAGAAAGAACCAAGTCCACAAAGTTGTCCTCTGACCTCTACACTTGCACTGTGTCACAATACCCTTACATATAAACCGTGTACTTGCGTATGTATGCATACATACACACACAATAATAATAATAAACAAAACTTAAGAGTGACTTTGTTTGTCTCAAAATGCAGGCATCAACTATACCCAGTGGCAAGAATGGCATAAGATGAGAGCTTAGAATTAACAGCTTAATTAACTTGACTGGCAAAGACAACTCAGGATAACGAGGGGATAACTTCACCACCAAATTGAGTTTAAGAAAGATTGAGAGGTGAAAAGATGGAAACAATGACTGCACAAAATGCTCGGAATTGTATCCGAAGGAGGAAGGTGAAACCCTGGTAGCTGGGAAATAATGTGAATCCAAGAGAAATCTGTCTTTTCCTGTTGAGTATTTATTGGCATAATTTCAAGTTCATGGGGATGAGTCAATAGAAGTGCCACGAAAATAAATCAGAAAACTTGCAGGGACAAGCACTTCTGAGACCAGAATACACGGGGCATAGGTCACAAATGGAGCTATCAGCTTAGATAGGATCTGAGTTTACTTCCTATTTGGGAAGGTTCATTGGGAAAAGAGAACAGGGGTTGACAGATTTGGTGGCATGGGGTTACTGACATTCTCTGTTTTCATCTATTTTCTGAGAAAAATGAGGAACAGGTCACTAGCTGAAAATGAGGTGGAGGGAAGGATGATTTGGGTATTTTAAGGAGTGAAGACAAGGGAAGAGAGTCATTTTGGAGAGTGAGGGAGTAAACTGAATAGGTTCTTCCATAGAGTACAAATAATAAATTTAAAGTACACTCAGTCAGAATATAATGTGATTTTCTGCAGCCTCAGACAGCTGCTTGGGTTCAAAGACAAGAGCAAAGGTTAAATTTAAACCCAGGATAAGGATTTGAAGTTGATGATATTAAGAGAATAACTGGCAAAAAGAGAGTGACAATCATGATGATAGACCAACTGTAAATCTGAAATGGGCAATAAAGGTCATGGAAACTGGGAAAGGGATGGAGGTGGTGATGGAATTGAAGTCCTCCTTGGAGGGTTTTGAGAATATGGAGGATCACCCAGAAGTAGCAGTGTGCAGAGCAATGCTAACACACAGTATACTGAATGTTTGACAGGAGCCTACAGTGACACTTGAATTATTTGTAACAGTGAATTGGAGGATAGTATGGAGCATAGAAAGTTGGAGGAAGAAAGTTAGGTGAAGACAGACACAAAGGTCATTCAGTTGCAAAAACTGTACAAAAAATAAGAAACTTCCTCAAAGAGAAATAATGGATGCTGTGGTTTATAAGAGATGAGTGTTGGAGGAAGTGGAGCAGTTTTCTGTAACTGGAATCAGAGGTCAAGAAGTATTCAATCTAGGCCCAGAAATAAGACACCATCTCTTTTTATTAGCTACTTCTGTTTTTCACAAGACAAAACACCTGAAGAAAGTAAATTTCATGTTGACTCATGCTTTAAAGACAAAGTCTGTCATAGTGGGAAACACAGCAATAGGATCGTGAGGCAGCTGCATCCACTGTCAGGGATCAGAGAAAGATGTATGCTTATGCTGAGTTTGTCTAGTCCAGGACCCCAGTTCATGGAATGACAGTGCCAAAATTAGGGCAGGACTCCTCACTTGAATTAACCCAATCTAAAAATTCATTCGAAGACATTTTCAGAGGTTTGTCTCCTAGGGAATTCTAGAGCCTGTTAAGTTGACAATGATATTCACCAACATAATCCTCTAGAGAGGGCTGTGAAGAACCATGGCCAAAGAGAAGATCCTGGTTTATAGAATATATAGTGGAAGAAAAAGTCAGTGCACAGGATGAATATATAACATGGGAATGCTCTTCTTCGCAGTCCTTAAATTACAGAGGGAGTATATGGAAATATCTGGCAAGGAATGGAGCTGTAATAAAATCTGAAGGTCACTCTGATTAGGTTTGACTACCAATTTATTACAACCCCGAGTTGCTGGGAAAAGGGAACTTCAAGTAAATAATGCATCAGATAGGGCTGTGAGTATGTTTGTGAAACTGTCTTGCTTGGCAAAGACAAAGGAGAGCTTAGATCACTTTGGGTAGCACCATCCCCAGGCAATTGGTCCTATGCTTTATTAAAGTAATAGCTAATGATAATCTGGTGAGCACACCTGTAAGCAGCATTCCTCTATGGGTTCTGCTTCAGTTTCTGCTTGGGTTTTTGCCCTGACTTCACTCAATGATGGATTATGACCTGGAAGTATAAAGCAGATACATTATTTCTCCCTAAAGTTGCCCTTGCCTGTGGTGTACATCACAGTAGCACCAAGTAATCTAGAACTGTAAATAGGAGAGCATCATTTGACATAGTATAGGAAAAGAGAAAATAAGATATACTAATATCTTCTTTTTTTCCAACTTTTTTATTTGAATTAGAAACAGGATCTTTTTACATGACAATCCCATTTCCCTTCTCCCACCCGTCCTCCCCTACCCCCCCAACTAAAACCTTATCTGTCACATATCTTTTATGCTCCCTGGATGGTGAGGCCTTCCATAGGGTGTCATCAGAGTCTTTCTTATCCTTTGGGATAGGGCCTAGGCCCACCCCTGTGTGTCTTGGCTCAGGGAGTATTCCTCTATATGGAATGGGCTCCCAAAGTCCACACCTATGGTAGGAGCTTCTACAGGAGATCGCATAGATTTCTGAGGTTTCCTCACAGAAACCCATGTTCCTGGGGTCTGGATCAGTCCCATGCTGGTATTCCAGCTATCAGACTGGGGAACAAGAGTTCCCGTATGTTCAGGTCAGCTGTTTCTGTGGGTTTCACCAGCATGGTCTGGACCTCTGTGCTCTTCACTGGTCCTTCTCTGCATCTGGGTTCCAGTTCAGTTCAGTGATTAGTTGTGGGTGTCTGATTATACTTCCACAAGCTGCTGGATGAAGGCTATAGGATGGCATATAAGTCAGTCATCAATCTCATAATCAGGGGAGGGCATTTAAGGTAGCCTCTCCTCCATTGCTGAGATAGTTAGCTGGTGTCATGTTTGTAGATCTCCAGACATTTCCCTAGTGCCTGATTTCTCTGTAAACCAAAAATGTCTCCCTCTATTATGATATCTCCATTCTTGTTATTGTATATTCTTCCCCTGACTCATACTTTCTGCTCTTAAGGACCTTCCATTATAGCATCCTTCTCTTGGATGACGTTTCTCTAGGAATGGTGGAGTAGTGCAGCAGACAGTGTTGAATAGAGCAGCTGTGGAATAAATTGTGGATGATGCTAATACCAAGAAATAAGATTGAGACATGAAAGTTAGTCACAGGGAAAACTTGTGATTATTCCCTAGGTGTTGGGATGCTGAGCTGGCTTGAATAACAATTTTCTTTTCCTCCTCATTGACACCCATGTGTCCATTATCTCAGAACCAGTAAATGAGACCTTATTTCAAAAAGTGTCTCTGCAGATGTAATTAGGGATTTGTGCATCTCTCTCTCTCTCTCTCTCTCTCTCTCTCTCTCTCTCTCTCTCTCTCTGTGTGTGTGTGTGTGTGTGTGTGTGTGTGTGTGTGTGTGTGTATGTATGCACACACACCTTAGTGCATGCATCAAAGCCAGAGGACAACCTCAAGATTTGTTCCTCAAGTGCTGTCACCATAGTTTTTTTTGAGATAGAGTTTCTCACCAGTCTGAAACAAACCTAGGACATAGGACAGGTAGCCAGTGGCCACAGTTACTGACCTGTGATACCTTCTCAGTGATGGGATTCTGAGCATATGTAATGAGGCCCAGCTTATTAAAGTGAGTTCCAGGGATCCTCATGCTTTTGTGGTAGGCACTTTACCAATTGAACTATATCCCTAGCCCTAAAGTGATTTTATGTCAATAAAGAGAGTTTGTAACAAATGACTTAAATGAAGAGAAAAATATATACTAAAGCCACAGCCAAGAATTTCAGGACAGGATTAAGCTAAGCTAACACATGGATGAGCTTTGAATGTGGAGAGAATCCTTCTAGTGAGGTCATCAAGACTTCACTGATCAGTGTGCATTGGACTATAGAGGACAAAGAATGAAATAAGGGGTCTTTGCAGAAGTTGTCCTGGACCCTCTGCTTTCACCCTCTTGCCTTCATGGTGCTCCACTTTTCTACTGCCTTCTCACGAACAACAAGAATGGCCCTTACTTTCCACTCTACAGGGAAAAGTGTCTTTGTGTTTGACTCTTCTAGTTAGTTTCTCACTCACCCCTGGTCTTTTCACACCTGGAAGATACAGCTTCTGCCTTCTGAATCATAGATGATGGAAAATTATATTATTCAGCCATGCAATGATTTAGCCAATATTTGGCCTCATTTTTCATATATAAACCCTGGAGAGATAACTCAGCAGTTAGGAACAGGTACTGCTCTTTCAGAAGTCCCAGTTTTGATTCCTGGAACCCTAATCTGGTGGTTCATGACTTTATATAACTCCAGCTCCAGGGGATCTTACTATTCTGACTTCAGTATGTATCTGCACTTATATATACATACATACACACAGATAGTCAGATAATCATAATTAAAAATAAAAATACATTTGTACATACATGAACCAAGATATCTTATAAATTATACATTCTAGATAATGCAAAACATTATCATATAAGCTCATGAATGCCTTCTCAAGAGATAAGAAATAGGAAAAAGAGAGAAACACGTTGTATATGTATTGTGATGGGTAATATTTCCTGTAAGCTTGACAGTGTCTGAGAAACACCACTGAACATGTCTGTAGGGGAGTAGCTTGATTAAATTAATTGAGGTAGGAAGATCCACTCTAGTTATGGGCAACACTATTCCATAAGCTGGGTTCTTGAACTGAATAAAAAGGAGAAAGCAAACAGACTATGAATGTTTCCTCTCATTGCTTGCTGGTTGCAGATGCAATGTGACCAGATGTCTCATGTTACCACTACTTACAAGCAACAATGGCCTGTACCCTCAAACTGTGAGCCTATTTAACTTGCTTTTGTCTGGTATTTTATCCACAAATATGTAAAGTAACTAATGTAGGAATAAACTATAAAAAAAGCATAGGAGTGTATTACTGCATATATAGGAATAATTCCAGATACAGAGAAGAACTTCAAAGTCCTTTAATAGAAGAAACTTGATGGATCTGATTTGTAAACAAAAAGGTCAACATGAATGCTATTGACTGAATCACAAGCTGAAAGAAACCAGAGAGATTCAACTTTATTCTAAGTGTGGGTATTGCATTGATTTTTTTTTTAAAACACTATGTTTTAAAAACATAGTGGCTCCACTATGTTGCTTAAACTGGCAGTGAAATTGTGAAACTCAGTGATCCTCCTACCACTGCCTCTTGAGAAGCTTGGACTATGGGCATCTGCAGCCATCACTGGCCTGTAAGGGCTCTTATTTTAAAGGAAGGGTGGAGGGGGGAATAATCTGACCTGTATTTCCACAGTACCATGCTGTCTTCAGAGTGAAGAAGAGGTGACAGGGCGGCAAGAGTGGACACTGGGAACAATTTAAGAAGCTTTCATCCCAGCAGTTGAGATGAAAGATGAAAGCGGCCAAGGTAAAAGCAGAAGTGCTGAGAAATGAATTGGCCCAAAGTTCCCTTCACAGTAAACAGAAAGGGCTGGCAGATTCAAGCAGGAGAGAAACTCTTGGTTTTGACTCAACCCTGGTTCAGAATTGACATTATTTTTTGAGATAGGAAGACGAAAACAGACTCATAGAATCATGGTGGGATAACCTGTGAGACTAAGACTGAGTTAAAATTATGGTGTTGAAAGCCATAGAAAAGATGGTCACCTTTAGAGAATAGTGCAGAAAGAAGACTTCAAATCCACAGAGGAAGCAATAAAATTGTGCTGCTGCACACCAAAACATTCCACTGTATAAGAAGAGTCTACAACATTATTGAAAAGGCAGTAGAAATTGGCTCAATGGGTAAAATGCTTGCTGTGAAAGCTTGAGGGACTGAATTCAGATCTGTCGAACTCAGGTAAAAGTCCTAGCATGTGTTTGTGATCACAGTTTCTGACCTCTTATACACTCTGGCACGTGCACACATACATGATTATACACACACAAAAATTCAAAAGGAAAAAACCCTCTATCACTATGGAATTAAAATTGTATTTTGCTTTTAATCTAGTCACATAAATACACTGTGTAAAATTAAAAGTGTTTGGTAGCTTGAGGTATGTGTGTGTGTGTTACAGTTTTGAGGTTATGTGAACACTTTCAATATGGATGGGAATTTATGATTTAAAGAACATACTAAAAATGAAGCTACATATAAATTTAATCAGGTTTTACACATGAATTTGTTTCAAAAGAAAAACAACACCAACGGAAAATTTCATGACAAAATGTTGTTTCTCCATTCAATGGCAAGCCTTCTTCTTGTCATTTTACATTAAGAATCATTAAGGGGATCAACAAGACATATCAGCAGGTAGAGAGAGTTACCAACGGCCTAGTAATACTGAGTCAATCCCCAGAACCCATGTTTGGGAAGGAGAGCACCAACTTCTAATTCCAAGTTCTTTAACTTTCACATACTTACTGTGGTGTGATGGTGGTGTTGGTGTTGGTGGTGTTGGTGGTGGTGGTGGTGGTGGTGGTGGTGGTGGTGGTGGTGGTGTGTGTGTGTGTGTTCCTGTGCTCAACTTAATGAGAAAATGTAAAAGTAAGATTGAGTCATGAAATCAAATCTCAGCACTGATGAGTAGGTTTTGAAACCAAAAACCAAAAGAGGGTATAGTTTTCAAAGGAGAAGAACAAGCAAAGACACAAAGTCATGTGCTGGAGCAAAAACAAAAATTGGGATATTTCATTGTGAAGAATAGAACACAGAGCATTGTTGTCCCATGAGGGCTTCATGATTTCATGTGGGACTTCCTCACCAACATGTTTCTAGGCATTGTGAATAAGATGTAATTGTAAGCAAGTGCATCAACATGGATAGAAACATGAGAAGGACAGAGATGTAAAAGAGGAGCTTCCCAGAACTTCCCAGAACACATTAAAAAAAAAATCAACTATGGCTGAGGAGGCAGAGACAGGTGGATCTCAGGGGTTCTGTAGCTAGTCAGTCAAGCCTACTTGGATAGTTCCTGGCCAATGAGAGACTTTGTGACAGTAACAAGGTGGACATTCACTGAGAAACAACATCCAAGGTTGACCTCTGTCTTCCACAAGCAGGGCACACGCATGAAGTCCCATGCACATGCACTCATGTGCACACATACAAACATAAACACACTTAAAAAAAGTTCTTTAAGCATGAAGCGAAATGAAGCTAATGAACAGTGAACCAGTAGTTTGTGGTGAATCAGTAGTTTGTGGTAACCACAAGACAGGAGAAGTTTAGACAGTGAGCAGTAGAGTGTGAGGGAACTGAGAGGAACAAGAACCATGCAGCTGGAGAGAAAGTGAGAAGGAGTCATAAAGTGCTTCCTGGAAGGAGTGATGCAAATTGTAAGATTTAAGTTGCTAGCAGAAGTCACCTAGGAAAATGACTTGAGGATTTTGTGTGTGTGAATGTGTGTGTGTGTGTGTGTGTGTGTGTGTGTGTGTGTGTGTGTGTGTGTGTGTGTGTGCACATGTGCATATCTGTGTATATTAATGTAGAGGATAGAGGTTGATGTTGGGTATCTGCCTCAATTTATCTCCATCTTATTTGTTTATTTAATTTGGGACAAGGTTTCTCACTGAACCCGGAGATCACAGATTTAGGTAGACTGGCTGTTTCCCAGCAAGCCTGAGGGATCCCTCTCTCTCTGCACCTACAAGTTCTGAGATTATATATAGGTATTTGCTACTAGGTGTGGAATTTTTTCATGGGTGCTTGTGATTGAACTCAGGCCCGTGTGCTTGTTGAAGCCAACTGGGCCATCTGTCTAGATCCTTAGGTAAATATTTTTAAGTGCCCTGTGTCCTATTTCTCCTTGGGTAATCCCTACTAGACCCCTAGAATGGAACTTTTTACTCATTAATAAGTATTATACTCATTTACAAATACTGACATGAGGAAGGGAGAAAGAAGGGAACTGGGATTGTCATGTAATTCAATCTTGTTTGTAATTCAAATATATAAAAAATAAAAAACTGAAAAGCAAACAAACAAATACTGACATCAGAACTACACTGTGTAACGACACTATGTCTTGAACATGTTCCAGACCATATGAGAAGCACTAAGACAGAAACAAGATGTCAGAGGCACTATTTTATATTAACTGACTTTAAACTATTTTTGTAGATAGCAAAAAATCAAATTATATTTATAGAGGACATATTTTATGTCTCATCTATGCCCTGTATCCTAGGGACAGAAATAAGATACAAGGAATGACTTTGGTATTTGTGTTATTAAGTCTCATACATCTGTGACAAAATAACTTAAAGAGAAAAATAAATTGTTTGGAGCTCATAATTCAAGGACAAGTCCATAGAGTCAGGGAAGGCATGGCAGTGGGGGCACAGGGCATCTGGGCATACTGCAAACCGTCAAGAAGCAGAAAGATGGATACTGGTGCTTTGCTCCCTTCCCATTTCCATTCATCTAGGACCTTACTCAGCTGAGTACCCATATTTAGAGTAGGTTTCCTATATCAATTACCTAATCTAGATAATCTTTCATAGACATGTCCAGAGGCTGGCTGGGCTCATCTGAAATGTTAGACCTTATCAAGGTCACAATAAATATTAGCCAGCACAGAAGCACATAGCCTACTACTATTTAGACATTAATACAAATAGAGAATTCTACTTCACTGTGATAAATGGTATGACACTATACTATGGGAACACTTGGAGCAAAGGCTAGGTTATTGAAAATGAAGAACAGTCAAATATGGAGGAATCATGCCCGAGGCTCTTTCTGGGAAGTTATAGGTGATGGTACCTCAGAAAAGTAAAAGATTCTACAGGGGTTAATCCAGAGATCATGGAGAATAGGAGCACTTGAAGACTTTAATAATTGCTACCAAAGTAAGGTATGAAGGCAAGAGCAAAGAGATACAAGGCTAGAGAGAATGTGCTGTTAATTTTAACAGTCACCTTGACACACTGAAAATTGCCAAAAGGGATTGGGTAGGTCAGATGGGCCTATGGGGCATGCCTGTGAGGGGTTGTTCTGATCCTTTATTACATCAGAGAGACACACTGTATTAGTTATAGTTACTACTGCAATGATGAAACACCATGACTAAAGCAACTTGGGGAGGAAATGGTTTATATAGCTTAATCTTGTACATTATAGTCCATCAGTGAAGGAAGTCAGGACACAAACTCAAACAGAGCAGAGCACTGGAGGCAGGAGCTGATGCAGAGGCCATGGAGGAGTGCTACTCATTCACTTTCTTCCTGTGGCTTGCTCAGCCTTCTTTCTTATAGAAAGAACACAGGACCACCAGCCCAGTCATGGAAACACCCAGAATAGGCTGGGCCCTCCCGCATCAATCACTAATTAAGAAAATGCTTTACAGCCAGATCTTATGGAGGCCTTTTCTTAGTTGAGTTTCCCTCCTTTTAGGTAATTCTAGCTTGTGACAAGTTGACATAAAACTAATCAGAACATCCACCTGAATGTGAGTAGCATTGCATTACTGACTGGTTCCTGAACTAAAGCCTGTTGAACAGAAGTAGCAAGGAGAGGAAGCATCCACTGCTCTCTCTTCTCCTGACTGGGGACACAGTGAGTAGCTCTCTGACTTCCTGCCTTGACATCTTCTCAACAATGGACTGAAGCCTGTAACTGTGAATTCAGTAAACCCTTCCTCCTATAAGTTGCCTTTGCTTGGGATATTTCATCACAGCAACAGAAATGAAACAAGGACAGAGAGTGGAATTTGGCTAGAAAATAGTGCTTTGGATAATTCAGAAATGCAAGACTTTCTAGCCTTGAACAGTGTTGTATTTCCTGAAATAGCTTCAATAACATTATCTTTATTAACAGCGCTGATAAACCCACTAGCAGGTTGGAGTTCTGCTTCACCACATCTGGATCCCAAATGGCTGTCGTTATTCATTTCAGAGCCTTAGCTTATCTTATTTATGACTTGCTCTAACAAACACAATATTCTTACATGGCATTTAATGTGAACTTTTGTCAGTGATTACTATTCAACATGTGGCCTCTCCTCTCCTCTGCACCCTGTAGTCCTTAATGAGCACTCATTCAACCAGAATTTATGGAGCATTTGTGACAAGTCCGGAACTGTGCCAGGTGTCTTACAGCAGTTGTTTCTCAACTTTTTATATGCACATATCTTTTGACTCAACTTTAAATATCACCCTTTCCTTTAATATCAACCCAAAATGAAAACTGAGCTTAGATTGTAAGTAATGGATATTTGTAGATGGAATTAATTTTGATGTAGAGAAACTCACGGGTCTTTCTATTTTTTTTTTTTTTTTTTTTTTGGCTTGTATGATGATACAGGAAAGGGAAACTTCCCACTTACTGAAAGCTGCCCCATGCTAGGTGTATGTATTTGTTTGTTCATGTTGACCACAATCTGTGACCTGCACACTGTTCATAGTTGGAGTATGTCAGTGAACTCATGAAATAAGAAATGCTCTTTACCGAGGTCATTTCCACAGAGATTCAGATGGCAGCAGCAGCAAAAACTGGATAGATGCACTCATAGCAAGAGACAAAGGCGGGTGATCAGCACAAATAATAAAATAAGCAAATATAGAAAGGATTGTAAAGGATTGTGAGGTGAGAAGTATAATGAGAAAATATTAAAAAAGATTAAGGAAGATGGTAAAATTGAAATGGGGTGACTGCAATGTTTAAAGGGAAGTTAGTGTTGACTTTGCTTAGCTGGCAATGTTTGAACAACAGCTTGAAAAGGATCAGGAAGAGTTTAGGATTCTCTAGAGGAATAGAATGGATAGAATAAAAATTACTGTAGGAAGCAGCTTAGTATTTTGCCTATTAATGACACAAGCTGAGTAGTCCATAAATGGATGTCTGTACAGTGGAAGACTGAGAACACAGGAGCTTCGCATGCCATGAAGCTGAAGCTTCAGTAGTCTCACTCTGACTACTGTGTCTAAAAGATTCTTGTAGGACTGGTGGATATCAGTCCATGTTAGAAGACTAAGGAAGCTGGGTTCTCATGACAACAGAGGATGGTGGTCGTGGCAGCAGCAGCAGCAGCAGCAGCAGCAGCAGCAGCAGGAACTGGATAGGTTCACTCATCAGCAAGAATCAAAGGGAAGCAAGCACGCAGCACTGAGTGTTTCTCCTACTTTCACATCTTTTGGTACTGCCCATGTTAGGGGAACTTATCTCTCCATTTAACTGTTCCTGGAAGAGCACTCATAGACCCACCCATATACATGCCCCTTACTTGACTCCAAACTGAACCACACTGACAATCACAATTAACCATTTCAGTGAGTAGTAGGGGAAATAGGAACATCAAGATTGAGAACCTGGTAAGATGAGAAAGAGAAGATTCTTGCAGGCCTTGGACACAGTGGAACTGGAGTGGATGGAGAGCATCAGAAAAGTCACTAAGCTGAAGATAGGGAGTTTTGGTACATTTTGTAGTTTCATTTCTATTGCTGTGATTAAAGAACATAACCAGAAAGCCACTATAGGAGGAAGAGTTTATTTGATTTACAATTCCAATATAAAGTCCATCATTTTGTGGAAGTCTGGGCAGGAACTCAAGCAGCTAGTCACATCCCATCCACAGTCAATAGCAGAGATTAATGAATGCATCTTTGTTTGCTTTTAGCTAGTTTTCTTCACTCTTACACACCATAGGACCACCTGCCTAAAGGATTTTGCTGTCCCAAACTGTGCTGGTCATTCTTCCTCAAGTAACAACCAAGACAACCCCCCACAGACAAGCCTACAGGCCATTCTGGTATACATAATTCCTCAATAAACCTCTCTTCCTAGTTGCTTTTTGGTTGTGTCAAGTTGACAGTTAAAACTGAAGCTAACCAGCATAACTAGATAAACAAAAGCAGAAGTGCCTTTCCCTGGTAACAGTTAAGGTCTTTTGAATAGCCAGCAGTACTGCCAATAATGCCATATATATGTATATGAAAGATCACATGGCAGCAGAATCAGAAAGGGGAATGGAGTTATTTTAGCTTTGGATTTCAGAGGGATCAAACCATTTTCACTTGGCTTCATGGTTTGTAATGAAGCAGAAGATCATTGTGGCAGGACTGTCTGGCAAAAGCTGTTTATTTCATGGTCAGCATGAAACAGAAAGAGAGTATGAGGTCAGGTGCAAGCTACCACTACCAAGTGACTTACTTAGTCTAGTTGAGCCTCACCTCCTAAATTTTCTGGTACCTCCCAAAATAATTCTACCATTTGGAGATCTGAAGTTCTACCTTTTGGGGGTATTTGATAATCAAATCTCTGCAAGGATTGAGCATCAGTTAATGAATCTCACAGATAGATAAAGAACCCTGAAATCTTGCTACCTAGATTTAAGTCCTGGCTCCACCAGATCTCTCAAAGGGAGCTCAGGTTGTCTTCTCCCTGGGGAACTATCTGCCTCATCCATGTCCTGTAAGCAACATTAATTAAGTCATTGGGTCACCAAATATGTGAATGTAGAGGAATCACTACTTGGAAAGAGAATGGATTTCAACAACAGTGGAAACTAACAGGAGAGGGTGATTGTGTAAAAGTTATCAAAACATATTCATGTATGTGTATATGTATGAAATGTCATAATGAAGCCCATTATTATGTATAACTAATACACGCTAGTAAAAATTTTAAAAATTTCCTCCGAGAAATGCTGTGAGCATGAAATGAGGTCAGGCATATAAGGCACTTGAGGGTAGAAATGGCGGATGGCAAGTCCCCAAGCCCAAGCCTGACACACACTAACTCCTCAGAAATATCATCTGCTATTATTGGTAAAAGATACCTTTCTTCGTGTATCCTACAGAAATTTTTATTTTTAATATCAGGAATATATCTTTCACAGACCAAGTGAGGTAGATTTGATACTCTCCTCCAAATAATTTTCAAGAGTTTTGACCTTGAGGCCCTCATCAATCTGAGAAGCAGAGTGATGTTTAATACCAATTCTCAGTGTGTATAGATGTATTCTCGCTATAAATGGGTGAAATCTATCACAAGCAAAGATATTGGTACCTGTCTCTACCTTTCTTTATGTTTAGTGTATTCAAAAATTCACAGTCATGAGCCCAGCTGAGACTCCTAGCAGTAATGGAGAGGGTGCCTGAATTGGCTTTCCCCTGTAATCAGACTGGTGAATATCCCAACTATCATCATAGAGCCTTCATCAAGTAACTGATGGAACCAGATGCAGATATCCACAAGCAAGCATCAGACCAAACTCTGGGAATCCAATCAAAGAGAGGAAAGGGGGAACGTATGAGCAAGGGTGTCAAGAACATAATGGAGAAAACTATAGAGACAGCTGAACCAATCTAGTGGGAACTCATCAACTCTGCACTGAAAACTGGAGCCTCCATAGGACCAAACTTGGACCTATGTATGTGGGAGACAATTGTGAAGCTTGGGCTATCTGTGGAACCCCTGGCAAAGAACCAGGATCTAGCTTATTGGAGTCCATTCCCAATGAGGAAATGCCATGTTAGCCTTAATGCAGGAGGGAGGGATTTGGTCCTGCCTCAACTTAATGTGCCAGACTTTGTTGACTCCCCATGGGAGCCCTTACCTGTTGGGAGGAGTAGATGGGGAGTTGTCTGGGGTAGGGGTAGGGGGAGTGATGGAGGGAGAAGAGGTGGAAGGGAGAACTTTGGTTGGATTGTAAAATGAAATTTAAAATAAAACAAGCAAACAAACAAAAAAACCCTTCATACTATAAGAAAACCACTCTGTCATACCTTCCTCCCAACTTCATGTACTCTTTTTTTCCCTACTGAATCCAATTAGAGGTGACAGTATGAACGTCTACCAGAGCATGAAAAATCTATTAGTGGTCACATCCCAGAAGAAAATTGACTCTCCCTCCCCAAGAATTTACCAGCTGCCAATAGATCAGAATAAACATGACTATATGTGTAAATGAATAATCAAACTAAATTGTCTAGAATAATTTGGAACAATTGTTGTTTTAATCCTAAGCTAAAATCAACTTACTTTTCATTGACAACTTGTGATACCACAATAGAAGAGCCTTATCATTTTCCTTCAAATCTGCACTGGGGAAGTCATTATTTTTGTCTTTGCTATACTTTCCTTTAAAATCATTATTCAACAATATCATAACTAATTTGAAGGATTCTTGTATCATAGAAATAAAGGTGTTGTCATGGTCAGCTGGAAAATGTGATGGTTAATATTGTCAGCTTGGTAGAATCTAGAATAATGTAGGAGATAATAATAATAAGCCTGAGGGATGCTTATTAGTCAATTCAGTGGGGGAACATATATCTTGAAAGTGGGTTACACTGATCCCTGGGTTTTGGTCACAGACTGAATAAGAAAAATAAAGTTAGCTTAGTGCTAGCACTCATTACTCTATGCTTCCTGATTGTGGATCTGTTGTAACCAGCTCATAAAGCTCCTGACATGTTGACTTCACTACTCTATCTTAAACTGTGAGTAAAAATAGGTACTTTATCTCTTAAGTTGCATTGGTCATCAGGACTATGACTCTATAATAGAGCTTGGAGTCAGGGATGGTGATGCCTCTGGAAGTTCCTTTATCTTACAGGGTTGTTTTGGCTATCCTGGGTTTTTTGTTTTTTCTTATGAAGTTGAGTACTGTTCTTTCAAGAACTGTGAAGAATTATGTTGGGATTTTGATGGGAATTGAATTGAATCTGTAGATTGCTCTTGGTAGGATTGCCATTTTTACTATGTTGATCCTACCTATCCAAGAGCATGGGAGATCTTTCCATTTTCTGATTTATTCTTTAATTTCTTTCTTTAAAGACTCAAAATTCTTACTATACAGGTCTTACTTGTTTTTGGTTAGTGTTACCCAAAGATAAAATCAGCTCAAAACCACTCTGAGATACCATCTTACACCTATCAGAATGCCTAAAATCAATAACACCAATGACAGTCTGTGCTGGAGAGGATGTAGAGAAAGAGGAACACTCCTCCATTGCTGGTGGGAGTGCAAACTTGTACAACCACTTTGGAAATCAGTATGGTGGTTTCTCAGGAAAATGGCAATCATTCTATCTCAAGATCCAGCAATTCATCTCTTGGACATATACCCAAAGAATGCATATTCATACAATAAGGACATATGTTCAACTATGTTCATAGCAGCATTATTTGTAATAGCCAGAACATGGAAGCAATGTAGATGCCCCTCAACTGAAGAATGGATAGAGAAAAATGTGGTACATTTACACAATGGAGTACTACTGAGCAGAAAAAACAAATGGAATCTTGAAATTCACAGGCAAATGGATGGAACTAGAAGAAACCATCCTGTGTGAGGTAACCCAGTCACAAAAAGATAAACATGGTATGTATTCGCTCATATATGGATTTTAGTCATAGAGCAAAGGATTGCCAATCTACATTCCATTCTTTGAGAGAAGCTAGGAAACAAGGAGGACCCCAAGACAAGATTGCATAGTCCATCAAAGAAGGGGTGGGGGACAAGAACCCCTGAACAATGTGGGAGCATGGGGTGGGAGTGGAGAGGAAGGAGGTGGGAAGGAAAGAAGGGGAGGGGGAGGAGAACAAGAGGACTGAGACGGGAGGAATAGAGGAGGGCAAGAAAGTAGATGCCTTGATATAGGGAGACAGTACAGGTATGGAGAGAGGTCTGGCACAGGGGAAATGTTAGTGGATACACAGGGATGACTCCAACTAAGAGTTCAAGCAATGGTGGAGAAAATGCCATTGATACCCTTCCCCTATAATGAGATTGGTGTCTACCTTGGTACCATTCCTAGAGCCTTCATCCAGTAGCTGTTCGAAGCAGAAACAGGCACCCACAGCTAAGCACTGGAGGAGGGATGAGCAAAGAAGCTAAGATGATGCTGCAGAAACCCTAAGAAACACTTGACCTAACCTAGTGAGAGCATGGAGACCCAAGTCATAAACCTGGGGAAACATCTTTGGACCAAACCAAGCCCTCTGAATGTGGGTGCCAGCTAGGAGGCCAAGACAGTCTATGGGATCTCTAACAGTGGAGCCAGTCTTTAACCCTAGAGCACAAATAAACTTTGGGAGCCCATTCCCTGTGGAGGGATACTATTGGAACCCAGATACAGCAAGGAGGGACTAGGCCCTCCCCCAAATGATATGACAGACTTTGAAGGTCCCTGGTGGAGGGCCTCACTATCCCTGGGGAGGAGTTGGGGGATGGGTTGGGGAGGTTGGTGGGGAACATGGGAGGATGGGAAGGTAAATATGAGTAGTAATTAAAGAATTTAAAAAAGTTGCATTTGTCATGGTATTTTGTCACAGAAACAGAAAGGAAACTAAGATAATCCTAGATCATAGAAAGCATTATTTCTTCTGTGTGCAATTGCACGTTTGATTATGCATGTGTTTATGTGTGTATGCATGAATATGGAGGGCAGGCATTAATGACAGGCCTTGTTTTAAGCACTTACCACTTTAAACTGGTTGGCCAACAAGTTCCAGGGATCTTTTTTCCTCCTCCTCAGCTCTGGAAGTATAGGCCCAGATTGTTATACCTGGTTTGTTATGTGGGCACTGAGAGTTGAACCCTGGTCACCATGCTTATACAACAAGCATTTTACCAACTAAGCTTGTGCTGGCTAGTCCTATGTCAACTTGACATACAAACTATAGTTATCAGAAAAGAGGGAACCTCAACTGGGAAAATGCCTCCATAAGATCTGGCTGTAAGGTATTTTCATAATTAGTGATTGATGGGAAGAGGTTTCTATATCGGGGCTGATGGCCCTGGGTTCTATAAGAAAGTCAGCTGAGGGCTGGAGAGATGGCTCAGCCATTAAAGCCTAGGCTCACAACGCAAATATAAGAAGGGCAGCTGAGCAAGCCATGAGCAAACAAGTGAGCAGCACCCCTCCATGACTTCTGCATTGCTTCTGCTTTCAGGTTTCTGCCCTATTTAAGTTCCTGCCCTGATTTTCTTTGATGATGAACAGCAATGTGGAAGTTTAAGCCAAATAAACCCCTTCCACTCCAACTTGTTTTCTGGCCATGGTGTTTCATTGCAGCAACAGAAATCCTAACTAAGAGAGAGCTATCTCCCACATCTTTTTATATATATTTTTTCTCAATTTCCTCCAGGAATATATTGAATTTTTATATATTTGTAAATGTTTCTACTTTCTTTAGTCATAAATGTCCAGTTTTATCCCACCAAGTTGAAAGCAATAGGTGTATGATTTCAATTCTCTTGAATGTATTAAAATGTGTGACCTCAGGTGACTTTTGGAAAGTTTTCAATATGAAGTAATATGAATATGTTCTGTTGACATTGGTTAGATACTTCTGTTTATATCTATCATATCCATATGGTCTATAGTTGTTCAAGAAGAATTAAGGTCAATAATTTTCTAAAATTTGTCCAAAAAGTTGTAGAAATAAAAATGCTACACCTGTTTTCAAGTCATTTTGTGATGCTGAATTACCCTAATTTCAAAGACAGGAGAAGATACTACAAGTAAAGGAAACCCAAATACCAATATCCTTGGTAAACATAGATCCAAGCATCCCTAATGAAATACCAAATGCCATCAAAACTATTGTATAGCTCATTGGATGACTAAGAAGAATTTTACTGGGGAGCAATAATGATTGTTCGATGTAGGCAAAACAGTTAAGATATTATAACATTTTACTGTAAGGATAAAAATCATCTCAAGGAAGAGCATAAGAGCATGCTCAAGAATTTAGCATGTTTTCATGGTTGAGAAATTAAGGACTAGGGTGATGACTCTGTCAGAAAATGCCTTGTTACCATAAGGCCCCAAGTTCCATAACCCACATTAAAAATCTTGGGCATTCTAATAGTATTGGAAGGTGCTATAAAAGCTGCCAAGGAAAAAAATAAACCAGTAGTTCTACCTAGCTATAAAGCTTATGTATCACAATAGCCAGTCTATAAAGAAATCCCCAGGGGTACAATTGTGGTACCTCTATCTCTGAAGTAAACCAAAGCTGTGTAGTTGGATTTAATAGCCACTCAAAAGGAGGGAATTCTTCCTGGTACTATAAATCTATCTAATTACCTGTGACTGCAGAGGTCATAGGCCTTAGAGGAGAACCTAATACTATCATTTTCCTAAACTAATCTAATTTGTAACTGTATCCTAAGTTCTTAAACTGTAAGTAAGTGTAGTTCTTACCCCTCAAACCCTTATCAAAGAAGCCTCCTTTGCAGCAGATAAGGCTACTACAGAGATCTATGCTGGTCAAAATGCAGATAAAAGAGGACTGTAGGGTCACTCAGTTCTATCTGACATGTCTGTAATGGCATCTTTACATTTAAGGTTCAGGGAAAATCAAAGAAAAGAAGGCAGAAAGAATGCAAGAGCCACAGGACTAGGATGCTTGTTTCAAGATAGTGAACTCTAGACATGTTCTGGAAACTGAACCTGTGAAATTTCAGCAATCTGATTGCCTAGACAAAACCTGAATTGATAAATTCATTTAAAATGCAAATACTAAAGCCCACTATTACATATAATTAATTTAAACTCATAAAATATTAAAAAAATCTTGAGATAACCAGGCTATAATCCACAACCACAGAGAAACTAGATAAACAGAGGGGGACCCTAAGAGGGACACACATGGAGGGCCCCAGGAAGGGAAAATAGTTAAGATCTCCTGGGTAAGCTGAGAGGTGATGGGGGATACCCTTATGTATATATGTTTCTCTTATTGTTTGATGAATAATACACTGTCTGTCCAATAGCCAGGCAGGAAGGATATGCGGGGCTAAGAGAGGAAGGAGTGAGGAGAGAGAGGGAGACTGCTGAGACACCATGCTGCCAATGGAGTAACATGCTGGATTACGGGTAAGTCACAGTCTCATGGAAGTACATAGACTAATAGAAATGGTTTAATAATTAAGACAGAGCTAGCCAGTAAGAAGCCATAGCTATCAGCCAACAATTTTATAATTAATATAGTGTCTGGGTGTTTGTTTGGGGAAAAGTAGCTGTGGGATCAGGCGGGACAGAAACTTTCAGGGAGGGAAGGGGTAGAAGGGAGAGGGTGGGGAATGGAAACATGAGGGATCAAGAAGATGGAGCTGGAGGGGGAGAGCAATGAAAGAGGTATCTTGATAGAGGGAGCCATTATGAAGTTAGGGAGAAACTTGTTACTAGAGAAATTCTCAAAAACCCGCAAGGATGACCCCAGCTAAGACTCCTAGCAATAATGGAGAGGGTGTCCGAACAGACCTTCACCTTTAATCAGATTAGTGACTACCATAATTGTCATCATAGAACCTACATCTAGTAACTGATGGAAGCAGATGCAGTCACCCACAGGCAAGCACTGGGCTATGCTCCTGGAGCTCAGTTGAAGAGAGGGAAGAGGGATCATATGAACAAGGGGGGGGGTCAAGAGCATGATGGGAAAAACCACTGAGACAGCTGACCCAAGCTAGTGGGAGCTCAGAACTACGGACTGACAGCTGGGGATCCTGCATGAGACCAAATTAGACCCTCTGAGGGTGGGAGACAGTTGTGTGACTTGATCTGTTGGGGGTGCTGTCAGTGGCACCA